>NC_133370.1:33396092-33509829 GCF_049309525.1 Garra rufa
ATAGATTTTTCTTTATGCCAAAAATCATTAGGATAGTAGGGAAAGATCATGTTCCATGAAAATATTTTGTACATTTTCTACAATAACTATATCAAAACCTAATTTTTGATTAGTAATATGCATTGCTAAAAACTTTCAAGGCGATTTTCTTAATATTTTTTTTATTTTTTTGGACCCTCGGATTCCAGATTTTCAAATAGTTGTATCTCGGCCAAATATGTCCTATCCTAACAAACCATACATCAGTGGAAAGCTTATTTATTCAGCAATTTCAAAAAATGTACCCTTACGACTAATTTTGTGGTCCAGGGTCACAAATAATTAAGACGCTTACACTCACATGTACTAAAGGTAGGAAGATGTACAACTCAAGACATTTTTCGAGTCATTAAATTTACATTTTTCTTTAAAATTCTATAAAAGTCTATGTAGTATATTATAGTATAACATAGTATATTTCTAAGAACTTGGCATGTATGTTTTACACTAGATTTTTAAAAAAACATCTCTATTTCTTTATCATGGACACTCTTATTTTTTATTGACCCAACCATACAGCCTTGCACCACACAACCATTTACAACTATTTAAATGTTTCCAAAGCTTTGAAAAAGATGAATGTGCTTGATATAAGTGAGAGTATGCAGATCACACGTTATTAGAGAGGACAATTTAGATGAGCTGGCATAAATATGAATGAAACGAGTGAGCTAGAAAAGTGTTCAGCAGCAGCACAATGTGCTCCTCTCACCGCTGGGAATAAAGAACTGCTGATCGGTAGGGAAAACCGAACTACTCTAAATTCAAACCACAAGAGTTCAAGCGTCTACAAGAGAATGTCAAATATCTGTAAGTGTGTTATTTGCTGCGTGAAGCTTATTGTAAATTCAGACTGGGCATCAGTTTTTTAATGTGCGGCAATTTCTGACACTGCTAGAATGACCGGAAAATGTTCAAATATGGCAAACTCTATCAAAAGGCTAATATTCAAACCTGATGTTGCATTTTTCTTCATTAATAAGAGATGCTCATACTGTTTATGCAGCAGTTTCCTTTTTGCAATGTTTCTGATAAAATTTCTGGACAAGTATTCAAGCTGTTTGTGAGTCAATCCTTGGTACAAAAACAATCTATTCTTTCCTGTTTCGTTTTAGAAGATGTTTGACATTGAGCTCTGTGGCTACGGTACATGATGCTGTAGAGTCTTTTCTGGCTGTAGGCTATATCTGTGAAGAGGTCAGACAATCATTGAGGTCTGGTTCCACAGAGGAAGGTCACTTAGCCTATACATCTGTTCCAGCCCAGCAGTCTTCAGATACTATCACAGCAGCAGGTCCAATTCCTTTTATCATTAACTAGTTCCTCCTCTTCTTCAACTAATGAGAAATCTGATGGATCGATTTAACTTCTACTGTGGTGTAAGAAATGTCTTTTACCAAGAGTAGAGATCACGTTTTGCCATCATTCACAAAGGAACATCAGTTTTCAGCACAATCTCATCATGGCAGTTTGTAACTATATTACATTTTGGCTAATTTGAGGCTAAATTGTACAATCTCATTCATACATTTTAATGTGATCCGCTAATGCCCTACTGACAGTTCAGTTTAGGGGTGAACTTTCTTGCTTTTTTTCTAATAAACATATTTACGCATTAATTTGTACAATGCGATATGATATTGTGTTGGCTGTTACTAATGTTAAATAGGATAAAACTAGTAATTTAAATAATAAATTTATTGTTTTTAATATTTCTGTCGTTGTTGATAAGTGTATTTTCTTAATAAACTATTGGCGGCTAATTCGTATGATTTGTACAATGTCCATTTTTCATACAATCTGCTTACACCCCATTGACGTTATCTTACGTGTTACATATATGAACTTGTACAAATTCATATGAAAACACCACCTTGTAAAAATAATGTTTTCTATATCAGGTTGGTTGTGGTAAACAGGATTTGTATTGTACTGTATTTTGTTTTTTTCGCTTAGAAAACCATTTATCATTGTCCAATTGTAAATATTTTACTTTTAAAGTAGTGGTTAATTCTTATAAATTTGCACAATCTTATTTATAATTTTTTTTAACAATTTGCTTCTTAAAAAGCAACTAATTACGTTACCTAGTTACTTTTTATGGAATGTAATGCATTACATTACTTTTGCATTACTTTCGCATTACTTTTTAAATCTGGGCATGGCTTGCTTGTTTGTTTTTAATATAAAAAGTTATATTTTTAGCAAATGTAAAAGCCCTTTCACACCAAAAAGTGAAATGAATAAGCCCTTAGGCTTATAGAAAAGTAAAGTCTGTACAGTAGAATACAGAAAATAAATACTCTTCAGCACAAAAAAAAAAAAAAAAAAAAACCCAAGCACAAATGTTAGTTTATCTAAAGTCATTTTTGCTTATTAGTATGGTTGAATTGGAACATCAAAAGTCAGCAGCAAAGACATTGGTTAATAAAATGGAATTAAATACATAAAGGATATTTGTGTTTTTTAACATATTTAATTATTGCAGGTTTGCGGGTGAGATGAATTAATTGAGTTCACATTTAGTCTAGATCTACAGTAGCATCATGTTTACACAGCAAACACACTCAACATGGGGAGAGGAGACTTGTAAGTCAATAAATGGGAAAACAAAGTACCTTGCATTACTTATTTGAAAATGTAACTCATGTAAAATGTAAATTAAAAATGCGTTACTTTACTAGTTACTTGAAAAAAGTAATCTGATTACATAACTCGCTTAACTTGTAATGAAAAACTCCCAACACTGAAGGTAACACTTTAGTTTAGGTACCAATTCCCACTATAAACTAGCTGCTTATTTGCATGCATATTACTAGCATATCGGCTGTTTATTAGTACTAATGAAGTACTAATTAATTCTTATTCTGCAAGAGCATATTTTGATCCTTTAATCTTACCCCCTAATCTTAACAACTATTTTACAAACTAATAAGCAGTCTATTGAGTCAATTGAGGGAAAAAATAATAGTGAAAATGGTCCCCAATAGCAGTTTATTTATTCATTTATTTACATTTTGCACTTGTTATCTTTGTTGGTAAGAGTTTTTTGCTTAATAAACTAAAAGTAAAAAAAAAAAGGAGTGTAATACATGATCTCCGAATATAGTCATAACGCACTGAATGATTTCTAGATTATCCTTCACATATATTTTTTGCTCTCTGAAACTGATGATATTGTATCCAATAAAAAGTTGCGATATTACCTATACGACCAGTATATGTCAGCAGTCGCCTCATAAGTAGGACAGGTTAAATTGATGTCGTTTCTCATAAGAAACATAATGGAAGGTGACACACCTCATATGTTGAGCACGGGGATGAGACATCCCATGAATAGTTGGAGTGGTGCTTCTGGAATATTTGCTCCAGTGATGGGTACTCAGGCATCAGAAACGGCCTCTTTAACACTCTCTTTATTGGTCCTTTTCCCAGCACCTGCAGCCAGAGCGTGACATTTCTGCCACATTCAGAGCTCCATGTCAATAGCCAGTGAATTTAATACCGTTAAATAGACCACATGGCTGAGCAAACTGCCTGTCTGATCATTTTTCCAAGACACACTGAGTGGTCATGGTGGAGGAGGAATGAATATATATATATACACCCTGCACATGCTAAAATTATATCTACATATGATGTCATTTAAAAATAAATTCACATCATTTTTAAGGAGGGCATCTTTCCTCATACACTACATGTTTACATGTATTATGAACGTGATTTATATGACAGAGCAATCTGCAGGATACATTAATAGATCCTGTAAATATTACATGTATCAAATATGGCAGTTGTATCTGTGTTATGACATGTTTTATGAGGTTTTGACATAGACATAATCTTTCAGATGAGCAAACTGGAATTAAACAGCTCTTGTCATGTAACAGTGTACACCAGCCATGTACTAATGTTCACATTTGACAGTTTGACTTTAATTTATAATGGACAACTTTGTGTAAAATGCATTACCAACTCTGTTTGGAGCCTTCAGACTCAAAATAAATAAATAAATACCTAAATTTGAGTCACAGATAGAATTAAATGAAAACAGATCATTAATAAGCACATTCATTTACAGAATGAGATGAACATGGAGGTCCCGTCCTGGTTGACAGTGGGAAAGAGCGGACACAGAGGCTTTGCGCCAAGCACCATTATTTATTTTCATGTTCAACCCCTATCCATCACCGTGTTACCACCCTGTCCAGTCCCGGCGCTAACGCCACATCTTAAAGCTTATTACGGCGACCCACCTTCCTCGGGAATATGATTGACGTATCGTGGAAGAAGCGAGGCGGGGCCAACAGCGCGCCCTCGTCCAACGACGGCCGATGGGCGGCGTCCCATCGCTATGTGCCAGTGTTGGTGGGCGGAGCCTCCCGTAATGTGTCAGTGTTGCCAGCAGACCTGTGCGAAACAAAAGCACTTCTCTCCCCACATTTAACGCCTTCAAAGCACGTCTTAAAGCTGTTTCAGTCGTAAAGCTGTCAAAGGAAACAAGGAGTTACGCGGCAGAGTCGCAGATTACACAGGATTACAGCAGCCCTTAGACAAAGTTGGGCTCTGTTGTCTTGGCTTTGGTGGCAAGAGCAGGAGTGGCTTGATCCTAAAGCAGCTCTCCAGATCAGATTTCACCCAAACCAGCTGTGAGAAGGAGCTTTGCCTTTTCTCCCCTCTCTCCCTCTCTCCATGTTGTAAGCGCGCTCCTGACATCCAGAAAGAAAAAGGGGGAGTGACGGAGAGAGTTCCTGAAGGAATTTTCCTTCTCCTAGGCAAGAATTGAAAAAGTCACCAGAGTCTAGAGAACAGCGGCGAGGATGGATGATCAGCCCCGGTTGATGCACTCCTCTCACGGGGTGGGCATGGCCGGACACCCCGGCCTGGCGCAGCATATGCAGGATGGCACGGGAGGAGCGGACGGCGAGGGAAGAAAACAGGACATTGGAGACATATTACAACAAATCATGACCATAACCGACCAAAGTCTGGACGAGGCACAAGCCAGGTATATATGTCAGAATGTATGCATGCTGTCTCAGTATTATTAACTTCACAGTTGCCACTGAAACACGTCGACAGTGTTTAACAAGTCAGCTGCTTCATATATTTACGCGCCAGCCGAAGCGCACCGACTTTCTTTTCGCGTCTTCTTTCAAACTTTTATCCTGCCGTAATTTTTTATTTTGCATTACAAATATGTTACAGCCACTTCCGAGTGCTTCTGTGCACAATCTCAGCTGTCTTCTTCTTCCCAGATGCATCGTTTCGATTTCCAATTGCTCTGGATCTCGCAGGTTACAAATGAGAAAGCGCATTGATTCAGTGCCATATAGACTTACTACATGTTGCGGGTGGATTCAGTCCCAGTTTATTTATTTATTGGACTGCAAGCACATAAGCACTGAGCAAAGAAATTAATGTTACCGAGTATGCATAGTTAATTTTATTTAACGTACATATTTATGAATTTATGAGAAAGTCTATAAATGTACAATGACAAAGTGGCTACAATGTTTCTGTCGGACCGTTGTTAAATCTGTTACTTTCCATATAAATATTAAAAAAAATATATATCGCAATAAAACACATTATAGTAATCAATAAGGCAACTAGCTAAAGACTAATTTATATGACTGAAGTATTGACAAAAATTAATTCACTTGACCCTATTATCCTTAGCACCTGTTAACACAGGTGTTTCTAAAACACTTTGAAATAAATGCAGACATTTTACTTTTTAAATAATTTTTAAACTACTTGAATTTGACTTTAAAGCATTTTTTAAACACTATTGTTTTTTAAACTGATATCTACTTTACATTTGTGGTCTAATTTATTTTCTGGAAAAGAAATAACGCTAGTCAGCGTATATAAGGATTTGATAGGAATTTTACTTTGCAATCTACTTTAAGCTGCTATCTTTGATGCACGTGAAATATTTTGACAGCTTTTTGCTCATTTAACACATGCATCACTTCCAAAAAGTGCTGCACAATTTAGAACCATTTGTCAGCTGTCTTCTATCAAATACCATTTGTAAAATACTCAAAAACACATTTCCATCAGACATAGCAGACATTCCTTCTAAGCCTAATGTCTGTGTTTTGACAGTTTTGACAGGTCATGCATAGTGATGGCTTGATATTTATTTTCCGTTTGTGTTTTTAGGAAACATGCACTGAATTGTCACAGAATGAAGCCGGCTCTATTCAACGTCCTGTGTGAAATAAAAGAAAAAACAGGTGGGTTCTCCTGTCTTACATAGAGAACAGAAAGTGAAAACTTGCAAGTGCTACCCTTTGTTTAAATCCAGTTATCACATTAAGCTGAATATTGAAATATTGATTTTTTTGCTACAGAGCTCTTTAATACAGTGATATATTGCGTGTCTTGTGAGAATGTGCGTTATTAGATATTTAGATAGAGGACAATTTGCAGTTAGAGTCAAGACTGCACCATGTCAAACTTCTGATATTACAATAATAACAAAAATTCATGCTATTCAAATATTGTGTGATTCATAGAACATTCAGATTCCTTAAATAGATAGCTATTATTATTTTGTGGGCTAGGATTATAATTTTTGCAGCTGAGCTGAAGTGTATTGCTTAATACAGCTTTTCACATTGTATTGTATGATTGGTTATGTTATGCTGCATTGAGCTTCACTGATGAGGTTATTTTACTTTTATAGCCTACAGTATATGAGAATATCAATGCCTTTAGTTTGAAAATAAGATTTTGGGATGTTATTTTACTCATTAAATTGCATTTTGACTGTTAGCTTTAAGATACTCTGCCTCCTGGTTTTGATAATGCCCATCTGAGTTTTATAAACTTGACTTATTGCGACATAACATTTTTTTGCTGCGCTGTCTGGCTAAATACAGATTCTAAATTGTTAATGGATACGTTTTTTAAGTTTTTGTGTGCATACAATGTAGCTGGTTGAGGAAGGCACTTTAAGAGCAGTTTAAAAAGTCCACCAGAAGCGCTATTCATTAGTGAAATGAACATGCTGTTTTGATTATGCGATCGTCCCTGAGTGAAGGTTTTTCGAGGCAGATTGCTACAATGAGAAACAACAACAAATGTCAAAAAAAGAGAAAAAAACACAGCCGTATCTTCCTACTAATTAGCCCCAAAGTGTAATTTACAAAGATTTCATTACATGGAAGCTGAATTTGGCTCTCTGCCACACTGTCTAAAAGGCGCTGCAGTGGAGAAGTTTTTCCCCCTCCTTAGTGAAATTCTGACCGACTGAAGAGGGCTTCGGAGGGCCACTGTGTCAGTGATCACAGGGGCCTCATGCCACTAGGTTCGCTTTTTTCCTCCTCTTGTTTAGCAAGGTTCTCAGTGGAGGGAAAGAGTTATGCCTGGCTCTTTTGAACTGCCTGGCGTCACCCGGGGTTCACTCAAAGTTCGTTTCCAAGATGAAGAACAAAGTGACTTGGACCTCTTCCTGGCTTTTTGCTCCTGCTTCTCTTCCCACAGTTCCTGGCAACCAGGAACCTGCAGGGCTTTTGACTGGAGAGATGAACCCAGTTAGATTTACCACTGGGTATAAAAGATCTTTATGAATATTATGAAGATGGAGCTTTCCTGGTTGAATTATAGTTGTGATGTCACTCCCAACATGAGGAGTGTGTGAATTAGTTGTTTGTTTGTTTTGTCTATATTATCTTCTTTATATCTCAGCGCACAATGTGAGACGACCCCCCCCCATACACACACACCTCATGTTGAGCTTTTGTTTGTGTTTGAACGCAACCCTGGTGTTGTTTTTGTCAAGGGGGGTTCATCTCAGCTTCCTCGGTTGTGCCGCGCTTGCTTTTCTCTCTCAGGGCTTCATTAGGAGCATCGGATCATCAAAATCAATCCTGCTTGCATTTGATCAGTGTTTGTATAAAAATTAACATTAGCTGATTTCCTGTTTGTTTCATTTTGAAAAAGTTGGGCTTTCCAGTTGTTGAAGGAAGTGGGAGGAAGGAAATTGTCAAGTGGAACAGGAGGGCGAACTATATAAATATATATGTGAATATGAAATAGAAATATGTTTGTTTTATTTACACCATCAAACATTCAGCCACAAACATTTGCAAAGTAGTTCTGTAGGTTTTTTTAAAGCCCCGGCTTGGGAATTCAGAGAGAAAAAAGGATTTTGATGTTTTTAAAGTGGATTCTATTGATAGTAGCCTGGTTGTGACTTAAGAAAACACTCCGAAAATAGAAAAATTCAATGTTTTCAGGTGTCAGTTTCTTATACTGTCGGGAAAATGGTTTAGCAAACACTGAAAATAAATGAACTCAAGCCCTGATGGTTGATTTGAAAGGTCCTTGTACATTAAACCCCCCCGTGCTCTCTTCTGCAGAATTAGCCATGAGCTGTACCTCGGTTCACTTCTGTCTCTTTTTAATGTGAGGGTGTAATTTCACACTGCACAGACAGACACCACGAATCCACCGCTGCCACGGAGAAAATGGCTCAAACCTCCGCCGTGACATTTACTGCAAATGTGCTGAGTGCAGAGCGCCCAAACGAGAGCAGCCACCATTTTTGTCGGGGCCTTTTTAAATTTTTTTTTTTTTAATAAAGAGTCAGTCTCGTTCATGGTTTTACATTGTTGCAGCCGTAGAGTCCCAGGTGGATTCCAGAAAAGCGAGGTTATTAAATCCGTAGCAGGTCTGTTTTGTTGAAATGGCGTAGCGTGCTGTGGAACAGTGGTGTCTTAGCTTTCATAACAGACTGTGGAGGTCACAGAGC
The DNA here is from genome assembly GCF_049309525.1 of Garra rufa. Classification (NCBI taxonomy): domain Eukaryota; kingdom Metazoa; phylum Chordata; class Actinopteri; order Cypriniformes; family Cyprinidae; genus Garra; species Garra rufa. Next base: position 33,404,899 of record NC_133370.1, read on the forward strand.
CGACCAAGAGCTTGTCTCAATGAAACAGTGGCTCTGTGTTTTAAAAAATGAACTTTCTGTGCTCACAATAACCTTGATTTACAAGAACTTTGAATGTTTGGATCAACTGCATCGTCACCTCAGGCACCTCAGCCTGCTGCTTTAAGCACAACTCGTAATTCCTATTCAGACACGACACAGTTTCTTCGACAGGAACAATAAATTTTCACTCCGCTAATATATTTCATCTGCAGACGTGTTGAGAGAGCACGAAATGACACGGCTCCTGTAATTCTTCGTAACCTACGGCCGTCTTGCCGAGATTGACACGGCTGCGAGTTGCCCGGCGCGCACCACGTGTTGCGTGGCGGCGTGTTAGTGGCGTCGTCGTGTTGACAGCCGTGCGGGATGACGCCGTGGTGATGAGCCCTCCTCTGGCAAGCAGCTGACAAGCGGGGCAGTACGGTGTGCCAGCAGCAGACAGAGCCGGGCTGAACTCCTGACCTCGCCGTGTATTTTTACACAGGGCCTGACCGAGCTAACACGGCACAGGCCAGCGTGCGAGTATAAACAAGTACTGCGGCTCACGGAACAGGATGTGATGCGAGGTGGGGGCTTTTAAACAAGGCTGCTTTAGCGCCGCAAGTGTTTCAGATTATTTAAAGCATTCGTGTATTTGTGTGTACTGCGTGCTCTTGGAAATGCAAGGCCGCTGTGTGTGTGTTTGAATTCGGTGATTGGCACATATAGATGGTCGTGAATGGAAACGTTGGCATTAACTTGGATGTGTGTTGGTATCGGGTTTCAGCTCCTTTTACCCTTGGGGCTTTCATCAGGCCTGTTTCACATGGACATACATTTGCCCCATCATGAACAGAGCTTTGAAAAATAAACTTAAACTTAGCCTGAACTCGCTGAACCGTAGAGGGTCGATGACAAAAAAAAGTCCACCAAAAAGACACCGAAAAACCTTTTTAAAATCATGTTAGGGTTTTGTGCAATTTCGAAAAGCTTTTAGAAAAGTTTTTCGAAAAAGATTTTTTTTCCTCCTAAAAATGTCGTGTTGTAACTAACAAGTAAAACATAACATATTTTCCTTAAAATTACACTGTAAAAATAAATAAATGAATAAAAAACGGTCAAAACAGTAAAATATCTTAATTGAAATAAAGTGCAAAACAATAATTTTTCAGAATTTTTTATTAAAGGTTTTACAGAAAAAAACTTATGTTACAGATTTTTGCTTGCTTTAATTACGATATTTTACTTTAATTTTACGTTTTTGCCAGTCATTTGACTTTTTTTTACAGTGTAATCAGTGAAAATCTAATCAAAATCTTAATTCATAAGATATTTTTACTTTTTATTTCAACTATTGTGATGAATTTATAAATATCACTAAGTTAAGATTCAGTTGAACCACATGACATTTTAGAGCCTGAGCTAACCTTGCCTTGTCATAAAAATGATCTGATATTTTAAGTAATGTATTGGCCTAGACACAGTCAAGTGAGTCTGCAGGGGTTTATGCGCTAAAATATTAATAATGAATTTAATTGGGAAATTAAAAACATTCTCATAGTATACACTACCAGTCAAAAAATTGGACACACTTCTCCATTCTCTTTGATGGGGAAGTGTGTCCAAACTTTTGACTGGTAGTGTATGTGTATTCAAGTCACTGTATCTGTGAATTCGATTTTTTTATGTATTTATTTGATAGACAGACTAAAATCATTGTCATGTCATTGACGCTAATTCATTGGCAAGTGTTAAATGTGGCAACTTTATGTAAGTTACATTGTATAATGTGTATAATCACAATGTAACAGATATTTTCTTACATATTGTGACAAACATCTGAATTAAATGGATTGGCTGGAGACAGATCTGAATACAAGCTTGTAGTCAATTGTAAGACAAAGCCGGGGTTTAAGCAAACTAACCCTCACTGTAGAGAAATCTGTAGTTCCACCAAAAGATTTAAGACATTTTGATTTGAACTGTTTACAATAAGATAAAAAAGAAAATATATTTTTTTCCAAATCAAAATATTACATTCCTGCAGACTTTAAGCAAGAGTTTACTCAAGGTGGCATTCAACAATTTACGCTTTTTGACATGTGCATGAGGCTAAAAGCAATATGGGGATATTTGACACACTCTCCTGTACTGTACTTACTTGTATCTCATGTCGAATGAGTGATAGAACCTTGTATGTATCTCACAGTTGTCTCAGAGTAGTCATTAATTTACCTTTAACGCTAGATTCAGCTGTGAAATTCTTACAAAATAACTTTCAACTTCAAATAAATGTCTTTCTTTCATGTATTAATATAGCCATTGTGAGACGAGATGAGAAAACAGTACTTGTAATGAGCAAGTAAACAGAGTACATTTTGTGAGGGTTGTATTTTGATGTATTACTTTTGTAATATTCACATATTTATTCACAGTGTTCTTTTACCTTTATTGTAGCGGTAGTAGTGCTTGCAACACCGCGCTTAATAAAGTTTGGGCTTTATTCCTTAACTCATTTGTTCTTTGTGCGCCACGTAATTTTAGAGCTGGCGAGATATCTAACGACCGTCGTAGTGAATTGTGGAGAAATATTGTGTTTGCTACAGCTACATGAGGGGAGTCTCTCCTCCTCCTGTTTTATTTGGAACGTGATTGCTAATCATACTTAGGGCCGTTGGAACGGACATGCCTCAGTAGCAGCATAATGTTTCCTGTGTGTTTCTGTTATTACCCAGCTTCAAGTCTAAACTCACTCGCAATTAGAGCTCCTTATAAATTATGCAAATGATGACTGGCGTAATTGAGACATGTTAATCATGTTTTAAGAGCCTAATTACAGAAATGTATAACGGAGGTGGGAGTCTCTAATTAGCTCTGATAACAGGTTGCCCGTGTGAATAGTGAAGAAGCGCTTTTTGTGTGGGAGGTGTTTTCCTCCTAAGGATGGTCAATAAAGGAACCCAAACCCTCATTTTATGGAATAATTATTGACATGGCTTAAGGTTACGATGAGATGGTTTGAAACTGTTGCATTTCGTACCTGCGTTCTTGGCTGATGACATCGAGTTAATATTATTTCGCATTGCTTTAGGATCAAAACCTTTATTTAAAACCATCCCTCCTCCTTTCCTGTATGAAAGGCATCACAACACATGAAATGAATCATCGGCACTCTAATTTGTGGTAAACTGAGCCTTATTCAAGCCTTATTCTTGGGTTTTGCACTGACAAAGGGCTGCACGATTTGGCGAAGAAAAACATTTATTTGGTGTGATCTTGTGTTGGTAACACTTTACAATGAGGTTCATTAGTTAACCACTTTAGTTAATATGAACTTAGAATCATCAATACTTCTACAACATTTATTACTCTTAGTTAATGTATTTACTAATGCATTATTAATATCAAAAGTTGTGCTTGTTAATGCACTGTGAATGAACATGAACTAACAATGAATGACTGTATTTTCATTAACTAACATTGACAAAGATTTAAAAATACTTTGATAAATGTATCGCTCAATGTTTGTTCATGTAACATTACCTAACACTAACTAATGGAACCTTATTGTAAAGTGTTGCGTTTAGATAGCATTTATTATCATTATAAAAAATATGAAACTAAACAAGAAATAATACTATTTTTAATATTTAATTTGAAAAATAAAAAATAGAGCATTTAAAAATAAAAATAATGTAATAATATTAAGTAATAATATATGTTAGTATATATTATTACTTAATATTAGTATAAGTTCATTAGTAAACATTAGTTAACTACTTTAACATGAACTAAGAATGAACAATACTTCCACTACATTTATTAATCTTAGTTAATGTTAATTTCAGCATTTACTAATGCATTTTTTTCAATCACAAGTTGTGTTTGTTAACATAGTTTATGCTCTGTGAACTAACATGAACTAGAAATGAACAATTGTATTTTTATTACCTATCATTAGGAGTAATAAATAGTGTAATAAATGTATTGTTCATTGTTCATTTATGACATTGGTTAATGGAACCTTATTGTTAAGTCTTACTAAAATTACAATACTAATTATTTACGAATGTCTTATATCTTCATTTTGAAAGGTTTGACCCCTGAAGCTTTTATTTTGGTGGAAAATCGCTAGGGCCTTTGTTGACCGAAGCTGGTTTATAAGAACTTCTCATTACAAGTTTAGAGAGATGGTTGTCATATGTTGCATTCCCAACATTTTAAGCAACCCAAAGTCTGAGCAGATGTACAGATGGAGTTTGTGCGAAACAACATTTACTGCATTTGAGCTGCTCAGAGATACTGAAAACATTACTACTCGCATTAAAAGAACACAGTGCCATGTTTCACTCTGAAACCTGCAGTGTATCACGATTTGAGTTTTATTTTGATTATTCATGCAGCCCTATGCTGTTTCAACATCCGTTCAAACTGTTAGTCATTGTTTGTTTTAGTGTAAGGCACAATAATCATAATGGTCATTTAATATTTCCTTTCAAAAGATTTGAATGCATCTAAAGTGCATAAAAGCATCACAGCGCTGGCCGGTTTGGATATCTCCAGCATCAATGCCAGCCATTCTGCAAACTGAGCTTTGTTCATAGTTGTCTGACAGATATCATATTCAAAGCCATTACAGCGAAAACATCTACTCACTTATTGGATTAAAAATTGCTTTAGAGAGGAAATTTGCTTGCAGATGCGACGGAGCTCTTTTTTTCTCTCTGATATTAGTCTGTGGTGCAGTTTGTAGCCCGATGTAAAAAAGCGAATTACAGTAAAAGGCTCTGCAGATGCTATTATTGTCTCTGTGGAGTCAGACTCAGCCCCTCAGCGGTGCAGTCAATGGCCGTGATCCATATAACAGCATTAGGGCTCTCTCTGCCACAAAATCCTCATCGTTACAAACACATTTCAATTCATTCATTTCCTTACGTGCCTTAAGTGTAAAAGGCGGTGCCGTTTCCAGCCACGGTTGCCATACCAACACCCCAGGAGTTCATTTAGTTTAATTCAAAGGCCGGCGATTGCCGTTCTCCCGCGTCCCGCTGTTTGATTTTGACGATGGCAGCGGCGGCGGTAGCGGCGCAATACATAAAAGACCCCCCCTATATTCCCCCCAGCCATCAGCTCCCCCCCTCCATTCTCCCGCTGCTGTGAGCAGTCAAACACGGACTGGCGAGCGCCCCTTCCTGTCTCGACTTAGTAAAAATGACACAAATTAATATATGCTACTTAAACCAGACCAAGATTAATGGCCGCCTTTCGCCGCAGCTTAGGAACACTGTCAGTCGACACGCGCTCATTGGACGGAATCAACACTGATCAACATTTATTCGCTGTCGTATCCTGTGTTCAGGGAAACGTGGAGGGATTGAGGACCTGCACACACACACACACAGAGTAGCTATGTGACCTGAAACATCCTGTAGACTCTATTCACAGCACAAAAATGACTTTTACACACGTTTTCATTTCATGGATAGTGTGTATTAGAGTAATAAAATGACACTGATATCGTCTACCTTTGTTAGATTTCACCATGCAATTATAGTGTTGCCTCAGCCACGTCTTAGTATTTTACTTGAGGGAATGTCTCAACAGGGAAGTGTATTTTCATATTCATTCCATATACTTTAAGCTAATGATATGATATACAGAGTGCGCTGAGGAAGAGGCATGTTGCCTGAGTAGCATGTAATGAATGTTTCTAATGTAGATTAATGTAATGCTATTGGCGTGGTGTGGCTGTGCTAAAGATCCCCTCCACTCTCTTTAATCAGCAGGGGGGTTAGATGTTACAGCGGGCGAGGAGATAGAGTCGAGGGGGTGCGGGAGGACGTGTGTCGTTATGTGAAGGTAACGCATAGCTATGAGTCGCTCTCTTGCCGTGAAATATTCTAATTTATGCTAATGAAGCTGGCGCTGCCGTGAGAAACAAAAGGGCTGGCTATGAGCCTGCGTAACCCCCTCCGTGAACACATACATGAGTGTACATATTTTCTCCCTGCGAGAGTGAAGGAGAGAAATGATGAATTAAGCCACCGTCCTCGGTGGTGTTCCTATCTGATTGGCAACACTTTAAAGCAGAAAAACATAGTTTTAGGTCTGGTTATAGATTTAAATAGAATTTTGTGGGTGAATGATGAACTGTGACTTACTAACACTTTTTTTCATGAAAAACTTATTCATGTGGATTTTCATGGGACAAAACGTACATAATCTCTTTTGGTTGGCATATACAGTTAAGCATATTTTATTAATGCATTTTATTATATATTTCTCATTTGAGATGTAACAGTTTGAATAAATTAAGATCACCTAAAGTGTATATATACTATTTTAATGAACAAAATTTCATACACAATGGCACAATGATTTTCAATATTGATAATAATAATTAGATGTCTACCGATATTGGATTTTGGATACCAATAGCGATAGCTAGGTTGGACTGCACTAGCCCATACCGATTTTTCGACCAATAGTTTTTAAAATTGATACTGAATGGAAAATAAATAATGCTGTACTGTTTAAATAAAAAAGTAGCCTATTGAACCATATAATAATGATTAAAATTATTAAAATTAATTGTATATTGATCATTACAGTTAGTTCATAGCTCATTATTGTTAACAAAAGCAACTACATTTTTAAAAGGAAATTGACAAACTCTAACAAGGAACAATATACTTATATTCTACAGCTTTTATCAGTCTCAATGTTACAAATGGACTCATATTGTAAAGTGTTACCATTACATCAACAGTCAAACTAAAGATGGCCCTCTTTAAATATCTACAGTCCACAGTATTAAAATTACATGCATATAGAAATATTGTGTACTTTCACAATTTAACTGCTTCTATTCTACAGCATTTGTAATTATCTAATATATATAATAAATATGTTAGTCACACACCGGGCAAAAGTGCAGATATCCGGTATCACACACACCGGATGTGTCACATTCAATTCAAGCGGTGGTCTACAAAAGTTTATTTGATCACCAAATGGGCAAAAGTATCCTGCTGTCCTTTCTCCACTAATGCAGCATCTAGTCAACAAATTAATCACTTAGTAATTATATAAAAACATGCACTACAGTATACTGTGCTGTATAATGAGGACCTTTTGAGAACTATAACTGATAGTTCCGCCAATCAACTATAGGTGCCGATTAATCGGCAAAACCGATACATCGGTCGACCTCTAATAATAATAAATGTTTTTGATCACCAAATTACCTGATTTCTGAAGGATCATGGGCCACTGAACAGTGAAAAGTTATGGGTGCTGAAAAAAGTTTTGCCATAGGAATACATTTCATTTGAATATATAAAAAATAAGTCTGTATATACTTATGTACTTTTATGTATGTTTTTTATATTCTAAAAATGACGTCATACACCCTCAATTTTCAGGTTTTATTTTGTAGAAAACATGGAAACCTCAAAGACACTTAAATACGTTATGCATTTTATTAGAAAGGTGATGAATGCACAGAGTAGCATTATAACAGAACTTTCAACACATTCAAATGTATCTAGTATGATAAAACAGCACTGCTTTTCCTACATACGCATGACCAGAAGAAGTGGAAGCGGTCCACTGTGGCATAATAAAATCTCCACCACTTTCGAGCTGTGTATCGCACTCGACCTTCATTAACAATCGCTCCAGCGTCCTCATTTCACTTCCACGACTTTGTCCCACCATTTTTCATACTACAGTGACCTTAGTAAGTCTTTAATACATTAGCTCATCCATGGACATGATTTCTGCCCGAGTCTGTCGAATTGCATCGGCTCTAGGGATAAAGACAACAGCTCCACACTCTATCACGGCGTCATCAAACTATGCCTTAGTTTCTTTGTTTGTTTTGAATATGCACCCTTTCGTGACGAAAACTTACATATTGTGCCTTTAAGGTAAAGTTCTAGAATTAAAAATGCTACCTAAGCTCATTGGAAGTAAGTGCCTCTATATGCATTTCTGCAAAACTGGAAAAAAAAAATGTACCTGTATGTACTGGACCAATGTAATATAAGCGTGCCAGGGTCACAAATTTTTGTGTTTTAGCGCCACTCTCTGGACATTTCACGTTGAAACTGGCTCGAAACATGCAGTAAGGTACGTAATGTATATAGAGGCACGTATTTTCATGAGCCTGGGTTGTAAAAATGTCAAAGGTCTAGAGCTTAAATAAAAAAAAAATTAAAAAAAAAATAAAATAAAAAAAACTATTCCTCTAACACTAGCAAACAAAATGGCAAAAACAATGACTGGTTTCAAACAGATTTCCCAAACATTCCCCCATCAGTCATAGGGCAGTCAAACAGATAACCCCGCCCCAAACTCACACTATTTGTTGATCCACTTTTGTTGAGTCAGGCTGGTCTAGATGCTTAAACAAAACTAATGTTTTAATAGCAGAAATTGTTCAATGACTGGCTTACATTGGGCCTCATAAAACTTCGGACCTTCCCGAAAACTCTCCTCCATGTGTATTTGTATCAATAGCCAAAAATACATCGCCTGGGACAAAATTATACATCACAAAATTATATTACTGAATAAAACTTCTCCATTGTTGTTCGGTCGTTGTACAGGTAGGATGGTTGGTCAGTGTAGTATTTGTAGTATTTCTCCTTCTTAAATTGGACGGCTGGGTAAAAAGTGACAGTGACGAGCGCTGCGTTGTACCCAAAGTTGTACAGTTAACACAGTAAAAAAAAAAAAAAAAAAAAAAAAAAATGGCCAATGAAAGCTGCCATGAATTCCAGACCTTCAGCCGTCAATCTGAAGGTCTGGCTACGCGAGACTAGCTCCAGTACATTGCATAAATACAAAAAAGACTAATAGGCCATATGCCTAACAATAAATATTCAATTAACATGTGTCCACCAAAGTGTTTATAGCACTTAAGAATGTTTTGGTGTCACAGGGTTTTTTTTCCAGCTGAGACGCTATGGTTGCTATGATCTACGACAGCAACGTATTACTAGTATCTCATTTTGAAGAATATTACCGAATAAAAAAAAATCAAGTAACAAGAAATATTAACTTCTCCATTGTAGTTAAAAATTCAGTGTTATCAGTTCGCCAAAATAAAAAAATGAAAAGACGTTTTACGCACTACCAACTAACATTTTGAAAATACGAACATTTTCATGAATTTGAAAGTTTACGTCAGAACGGCTCCATGAACCATGTACATAAAAAAAAATCGCTCTGCTTGTGTTTTATGAATGATGGCCAATACATTTATGATAGGAGAAAGTGTTTTAACACACTTCAGTTGATGGCACAGCAGATGCGAACGAATGCAGGCCCGGCTGCGGAGGAGCAGAGCATGCAGGGGGAGCATGAAGAGGTGGATTTGGATCACTTCCCAACATGGTGGCCAGTGAGCGCGTAGGTAGCTTTTAGCACAGCGGGGTGAGGAGCAGGAGCTTTAGCAGGGGTCAGCGCTCACCACGGCCGCCTGGCAACACCACACACACACCGAGGAACCGTGACACACTCTGCCCTGAACACTCAGGCAGGCTTAATCGAGGGGAAACAAAGAGCCCCTCATGTGGCAAGGAATTCAAGGTCTTGCAATAGCTCAGTGGGCTTCCCCTCGAAAATGCGCTAGATGAAGAATGAAATGATTCGCAGGCAATACGGTGCGCTTGCGAATTGCAACACAGTCACCTTCTGTAATTATGTGGGTGGTAATTATTTCCTGTACGCTAAACACAAAATATTCAATAGCGTCTGACCTTGAGGACTCAGGTCTCGCATCTTTCGGCTAATTGCGTGTTTGCTATTATAGTTCGTTTCTAAACTGAGAACTGTTTGTACAGTGTAGGCTCGCTGTCCCTGAACACACACACACACACACACACACACACACACACACACACACACACACACACACACACACACACACACACACACACACACATTCCCGATTGCCTCTGTTTGCCAGCTCGCCTTTGGCAGTGTTAGTTATGGACAGTTAACTCCTGGAATCCTATTAATGACTGTCATTTTCCTTTTTTGCCTTTTGCATAATCAGCATTGTGCTCTGCTGTCCTACATAACCGCTTTTAGCAGCTCTTGTCTAGGTCTTCCGTTGCTGAGAGCACAGACGGAAACATGGGTGGCAGGTGTGTGTGTGTGTGTGTGTGTGCATTTGGGAGTAGGGGAGGAAGAAGGCTGTTCTAGTGATATATTGCATTTCAAGCCTCCTGCCAGAAAAAGGAACAGTGAGATGTCAAGGCATGTGCAGCAGAGTTTACCTCGACCTGAAGCCAAACCTCCGCCATTGAATCCTTATCGACTGGAGAAGTCTCATCGGAGGCTTGTGTCGTCAGGCCAGCTGGTGACATTGTATACTCTACCCTCCTGACTGTGTTTTTTAAAGGATGAGGTTCTGAGTGCCATTATGAAAGACTTGATGGCCTTTATTTATATCTGAGTTAAGCAGGAGCTCAGTCTGATGTGATTGTCTTTTCCCAGAATGTACATCCAACTCAAAGTAGGGCTGCTTGATTTGGACAAAGATAATATTATGATAAACATATAACATCTCACACTGATATTATATTATATTATATTTTATATTAAATGTCTTTACAATACAAAATAAACCATTTTGAATACATTGAATACGTGTCTACATTCACATTCACAAACAGACTTTGTGTTTTTATATAATATTATTCCATATTAATTTATATTATATTATATTATATGATATACAATTTCAGTTTTAATGTGTAAGAATATGTTGCGTTTACATTTACATTTTAAGCAGACTTTATATTTTTTATATATTATTATATATGATTATATTATATTATATTAAATTATATTATATCTGATATTAAATATCTTTACAATACAAAGCAAACTATTTTGAATGTGTAAGAATACATTGTGTGCACGTTTAATTTAAACCAACTTTATATTATATTGTATTATATTACATTATATATACATATTTTTTTAGAATAGGAGTATTACAAAAGTAATATATTTCTTTCTATTTTGCAATATATTTATGCCACATATTATGAAATGATAAACAGGTGATACACTTATGGTAAATATCTCACACTGAAACATCATTATTTATTATATTATATTATATTATATTGAGTTTTTATGTTAGAATAGCAATTTAAAAAAGTGTAATTCTGTTAATAAACATTCTCACACTGAAACAATTATATTATATTACATTATAGTCAGTTTTTATGTTAGAATAGCAGTTTTACAAAGTAAATGTAACTCTGTTCTAATTGAATAATTACATTATATATTATTATAATATATTATTAAAAAAAGCTTTTTGCTGTTTAATAATGAGCCATAAAGCGATACACATTGTAAATATCTCACACTGAAACAGCATTATTATATTATATTATATTATATTAATTATATTATACTATATTATACTATATATTATACTGTATTATATTATTCTGTTTTATGTTAGAATAGCAGTTAAAAAAATAATTCTGTTCATAAACATACAATAAACAGGTTAAACATCTCACACTGAAACAGCCTTATTATATTATTTAATTTTTGATGCTATAGTAGCAGTTTTACAAAGTTAATAATTTAATAATTATATTATATTATAAAAGAATATTATATTTTTACAAAATCTTTTTGCTGTTATAATGAGACATTTGTATTTTTTTAATTTATGAAAAGTGCAGTTGAGTCAACAGAAAGACTTTTTTTGTATCGATTTGGTATGCTCTGCTCTGACACTGTGAGCTATGGTGTTCAGGCAGATAACACGTTCGAATTTGGCTTGCAACATTACCTGATCCTGTCCCTCCTCTTTCTTATAATCATTTCTTGTTCTTTCTGTGCTTTCCTCTCTGGCCAAAAATAAAAGCTTTAAACCCAAAGCCGAAGCAGCTGTCTGGCATCTCCTGTTGCTGCTGTCCACTGTTTTTTCTAGGTAATATCCCCTGACAGCATCGTAAGCAGGTGCCTCCTTATATCTGCATACACTTTGCCTTCATTTGATTTCCTATTACCACACCTCATAGTGCGCATCTTTCGGAAATCCTCCCCGATAAGGCGCTATTGATGAATTGATATCGGTGGAGGCGGCAGGGAGATAAAGCTGCACAGGTTAAGAGCTTTGTGGATAGTTTAACCTTGATATAACAGTTGTTTCAGCGAGGTTGATTTTCTCTCATCCATCTTCATCCATCAGGGCCTCACTGAAGTATGCAAATGAGCACAGCGGATAGGCGCGTGCTGCCGTTAAATGGGCCGTTTCAAATGTGCGGTGTACCGCGCTGACAGGGTGATACTCCTTACTGTCCAAATTTAGTGTGTCTTCACAGATACCCCCCCCCACCTCCACACACACACACACACACACACACACACTAGCCCCCTATTACTCTCAGCAGAATGCTAGAAGCATGTTGCCTTATAAAATATTAATAACATCCTTTTTCTTGTGCCTGCCACATTGTTCTTCATATTCAAATGTGTCAGCATAAAGTGTGAGAGGAGACGCACGCATTTTCACGTGTGTCCGGAGTGTATAAAATGTGAGAGGATGTTCTGACAACAATAACAAGAACATTTCCAACAAATACTATTATTCCCATGCCAAATTAAGTCATTTATTTATGTTAGTGGGTTGTAACGAATGTGAGTATTATTAGCTGTTTGTGAAATATGGATGTATAAGTTAATTAGGGAGTCAGGAGATGTTATAATTATAATGCTTAATGTCCCAGAATACCACGGTCACAAGAAAGACACTAATGCAGAAAATAAAGTGTGAGAACAGTACGTTTTTATTGCGTATCTGACATTAATCTGACACCTCTTGCTTCTTTGTTTACTTGCAGTTTGCTAAAGGGAGTAATGAAAAACAAATTAAATCGGTTATCTGTGAAACAATCTGCACAAAGCGAATAGTTTTACTAGAAGTAGACGCTGAGATTTTTTCAAGTTAGGGTTCAGGGTTTGTTATTTCTGGGCTTGTTTTTCTATTTTGCTCATACTGCAGGTTTTTATAGGGCTCTTTTATATTATGCTAATTGAGTGTAGCTTCTCAATCATCTCTTGTGCTTCTTATGATTCTCATGATGATCCTGAGGCCGGTATGTTGACATTTTTACTGTAGTGGCTCTTGATTTGATCCTAAAAAAGCATCTGCCTTGTTCCTTTGTAATTGCCGTGCAGTCAGAAAGTGGGAGTAGATTTCTACTCTTTGTAATTTTGGCTTCCTCTGGGATGTCACCAAAATATCTTTTTATAGGAGCTTATAGTTTATAGCAGCTATTACGATCCATTGTGCGATTTCAATAAGCAAGCGTTCAAAACAATGAATCTTAAGAGCTGTTAGCTTCTCCGCTTCATGAGCTGTCAACCGTCCACTCGCTGTATTGCCCAAGGAGGACTGAAATAAACCAATGGGGCGGATCTTAGTCATGACTGATGGATCTCTGTGCCAATCAGGGTTGGGTGTGGAGGGAATCAATGTAACAAGCCTGGGAAACCTGCCATGTAGACCTAACCACAACTGGCCTCCACTAAAAAAGCCCATTAACATTAATGAAGGATGGTTTTTAAAGCTTCTTCAGCAATCAAGCCCGACAGGATTTATGAAATGAATGGCCTGCCATTAAGAATCATGATTATCATTAGCCAGGTCCACACGATAGATTGGTGAGGGATCATTCAAAGACTATGAATGCCAGCCTTTTTCTACCAATACATTGATAGATGTGTCTCATCAATGGGAATATTCTAAGTGAGGTTGAAGTTAAAATTTGTTTCCTGTGTTCAAGTCCATCTGGAAAGATCATGCCAATGAATTTGGAAGTTTTAATTGTTACGTGATGTATGTTAAAGGGATTTTTCCAAATTAAACAGGCTTGCTGGGCTGTTTTAGCACTAATACAATGAAAGAATAAACATTTGGTGTGTAACTCGCAATTGAGAGTTTATATTACAATTTTGAGGGAAAAAAAAGCAATTCTGACTTTTTGTCACAAATGTGAGTTTATATAATGCAGTTTGGAGAAAAAAGGTCAGAATTGTGAGTTTATATCTTGCAATTCGGACTTTATAACTCACAATTCTGACTTCAATTGTGAGTTTATATCTCAATTTTGACTTTATAACTCGCAGTTGCATGTTTGAATCTTACAATTCTGACTTTATGTATATCATTCTCATGGCACAGTGACTGATGGAAAGTGTCTTGATGGGAATGTCTTCTCATAAACCAGCTACATTTGTAGTATTTTCTGGCACGTTTTATCACTGTTCTTTCAACCCAATCTCATGGCGAAAACGTACCCATGGGAACATGCGAAATAGGTACCAATAAGTACATATCACTGCAGTTTCCAACAGAAATGAACACTAGAGGCGGTAAAACAGCAATCACTTGTAATTGTTTTTTTTACACAGTTATGATTACAGCACCATATGTTATGCTTTCCGGTATTGTGCCGAATTCTGACCCCCGCCAGATTCTGACCCCCCCTAGTATTGGTAGGTTTAGGGTTAGGTGTGGGGGTGGGTTAGGATTAGGCAATCATGTAATGATTTCAATGAAAGGGGGTAATAATTTGGGAGGGTGTTGAAAATGGACACAACACCGAACGCAACAAGCTTGATCGGTAGCTCAGCCGGCACAGAATTGGACTTATAGTGTGTTCACACCAAACACAAATTTTATTATTTGCACGAGTAGATTACATACAAAATCAATGCAAAGGCTTAAATAGAGGCAAATTGGCGACATGCTTGGCGCCAACGCACAATATTCACCTCGATTGCGGCTTCCATGCAAGTTGAAAACATTGAATCATTTGCAAATATAGAAAATAAATAAATAAAGTGTCTCAATTAAATTTGTGCAGTTTTACGTGATTGTTGCAAATTGTCACATGACCAGATCAGTTTATTTTTTGTTTGCACCTTGAGAAGATGATGGCTGCATCAAAGCTCCAAAACAAAAGGCTAGTAAAGTGTGTTAACATAAAGATATGACAAATATTTTTGGCACACATTATCTTTAAGGTGTCTAGTATCAATATGAATTCACATTTATTCAGTGTGGTCACACAATGAGTAAACATGTTGATGGTCACAGTAGACACTGGTGGGATAACAGTGAACTTAGGTATACAATATAAATCCAATTGCAGTTGTCAGTGAAAATTACACTAAAATGTTGCAATGACAAAATATTGCACTAAATAAAAAATTACAATATTGATGTTGTAATACTGGTAGCACTAATATAAAAATTTGATATTATATTTTACAAAAAAAAGTAGCAATTTTAAGATACGTTGATGGTTGTCTTTATCTCAGTCTTCCTATAAATGTTGTATACCGTTTTTATGCATATTAGTAACCCTAGAATGTTATCAAAGAGTTTAAAATAGCTGGGCTGAGATGTATAACAATTTTTATGACTGCAGAAATATGTTAATTCAGTCCACCTCATTTGGATATTTTCATGTCTGGGAAAAATTTGATATTAAACAGGTTAACATTACATTATATGTAATTGTCAAATTTAGAATTTTTGCATGTAAAAACTATGAATGACCATATCATGTATAGAAAAAAGCAGTAAAATCACATTTCAAGGATTTATATTAAATCATTATGTTTCTTATATTTGTCATCAGTAATGTATATTATAGTGTTTTGTCTTGCATGTTTTTTAAATAGTTATTTTATTGTCATGATGGTGTTTTTTCTCTGTGTATGTGACCCTGTATATGTTATACTGATTGAGTATTGACCTGTTTTATAGACAGACCATTTACAGTGAATTTTTAATTCATGATGCAACTTTTTATTTTACCACCTGTATTATTACAGTAGTTAACAGTACATTTTAGGTGAACACAGATTTTGATAGTTCAAGTTGATTGGTGTGTTAATATAATATCACTTTTCCAAAATTATAAGTTATAAAACATAAAGTCACCAATATGCCATCTCTCTATACGTTAGTATTGTTTTACAATGTCTGGCAACCACAGCTGCCAGTTTTGCACTATACAGTAAATATAACATAATATGTTTAAATGGTTGCAGACTACCATGTGCATCAACTTACTATGTTCAATACCAATTTGCTTTAATTAACACTGAACTTAATGTTAAACGTGGGGCTTAAACCAAATTCAGAGTTCCCCGATGGTAATTACTGCTTTACTTATAACATAAGCATTTAATCACTGTATAAATAATAAATGAATGTGGAGTGATAAGTTAAGAGCATAATACCCTTTGATTGAGACAGGAAGGATGCATGATTTCACATGCTGAACAGGACGTTTATGAGCATCATAATATGTCATGGACAGCCCCGACAGCATTCTATAAATCAGTCTTGCTGGTGTCATGATCATTTTTCCTTTGCCTTATGCTAGCGCTTCCTCTGCATGTCTGTCTTAGCAATTAACCTCTTAATCCGCTGGTATCAGATGACTGTTTGTTGAATAGAGGTTAGTGAACTGAAGCGCTTTTTTGTGTTTCTGTGGGTCAACCAACATTCTGCTGCTGTTATTGTTACCAGCAATCTCTATGTTATCGCAATATAAGCACAGTTAGCGCTAGCAAAGCTTCTTAGCTGTCATGAGTTTTGGTTTAAAAGAGAAACCCGCCAACCATCCCTTCTCTCTCTGTCATTTTCTCTTTTTCAGTAAAACCTTTAATTTTCTTTTTTCTACATGTTACTCTTTTTGCCGTGTTTCTCATTCCCCCAATCCTCAGAAGTCATTACAGTGCTGTGGAGTTGTGTAATGGAGCCCGCGGTTATCAACTTAATGAATTCTGCCCAGTCGCCTCCATTTATTGTGCCCCCTCTCAAATGCAAGTTACATTGTGTGTATGTGCGTCAAATTTGGCTGCGCATTTGCGCAATATAAACCATGCAAGGAACCACCCTGTCCATTTCCTTTTTTTTTTTTTTTTTTGGAAATGTCATTAGTGGGTTTTCGGAAAAGTTTTCTTTGTAGGTATAGGTTTTAACATCAGTTGATATTCCATATAGATTTTTATTGGATTTATCTGACACTATGAACTGTATAGCAAGGTGGGTGATATATGAATAATGAATATTCATGTTATATTCACAGTGACTAAAATAAGCAACATTGTGAATATTGCAAGTTTTTCATGTACATTTTATGTGCTAAGTTTCCTAAAGATATAAGATTCATTTTTCTGTTCTTCCTTGTGTGAAAGCTTTAAGATGGAGGTGTTTTGAAAGCTCCTGTGTCTTAAACTAAAGAAACAATGGCATTAGAATTAGAATAAGTTCTAATAATTTACATAAATCAGTTCAAACTGTCAGTTTCAGTGAATAAATTAAAAAATGATTTTTTTTTTTTTTTTTCCCCAGAATTGTCTGTGGCATTTTTCATATATTAAAATATTTTTGTAAATGTATTTGTAAGTCATTGTTAAATTAAATTTGCATGTAAAAAAGATTTTAAAAAATAAGGTAACACTTTACATTTGAATAAATTACGTTTAAAAAATAACGTAATCGGACTACAGTTACTTTTTTATTAATTAAATGATTACAGGTTATTCACACAATACCAGTAAATTATTTCTAATTCCCGTTTTTAATCTTTTAAATGTTCCTTTCTAATATTTACATAAAATCGTCTGGTATTGTGGACATTGACACAAAGACCAGTCAGTAGTCTGGTGGCTACACTATGGAAGCCCGTTTCCACCGCTGAATAAAAAATAAAAAAGGCAATTGCAACTTTTTATCTCGCAATTCTGACTTTTTTTCTCAGAACTGGGAGTTATAAACACACAATTGCAAGCTATAATGTCAGAATTGCTAAATATAAAGTCAGAATTGCGGGATATAAACTCACAATTGTGAGAAATAAAGTCAGAATTGTGAGATATAAAAGGTTATTGCAACTTATCTCACAATTATAACTTTTTTTCTCAGAATTGTGAGATATAAACTCACAATTGCTAGAAATAAAGTCAGAATTGCGAGATATAAACTTGAAATTCTGACTTTTTTTCTCACAATTCTGACTTCGTATCTTGCAATTCTGACTTTTTTTCTCAGAATTGTGAGATATAAACTCGCAATTACAAGTTATAAAGTCCAGTTCTGAGGGGGAAAAAAAAAAGACTTGATATGTTCACAGAATTGTGAGTTTATATCTTGGAATTCTGACTTTATAACTCACAACTGTAAGTTTATATCACACAATTCTGAGAAAAAAAAGTCATAATTGTGAGATAAGTCGAAATTACCTTTTTTTTAAAAATTTTATTCAGTAGCAGAAACGGGCTTCCATGCTACACAGCATTTGACCACTGGACCAGAAATAATTTCAGGTTTCCCCGTAAGATTTTAAGGTAGGAAGTTAATAATTCATAACACATTTGCATGTTCACGGTTCTCTGACATTGGTTAATGGTCACATGACATTCGGGGAAATAAATAAAATATTTTTTGCAAGTGTTTTATTTTGATTAATGTTATTTTAAAAGTAGTTATTTTAAATTGACATTTTTACGATTTAATTAATTACTAGCATTTCATTAAACTTATGAACCGCCTGCAGTTCCTTCACGATATAATGTCATGCAAAATGCTGTATTTCATGTTGTTAAGCACAACAAATGAAACATGTTTTCTTTCTCTTTGTATTTTTATATCAATATGATACGATTATAATTAGATTATCCTATTCAAATCAATGTGATAAGCGAGTTAGGTTAAAAGTAATCTAAAAGTAATCAAAAAGTAGTCTGATTATATTACCTAAACTGTGTAATGTAACAGATTATTTTAGTCATGTAGTTTGGAATCTGTAATGGACTACAATTTGTAAGTAATCAACTCAGATCTGGGGTGCGTTTCCCGTACAACGACGTAACTCGCTGATTAACCTCCATAGTACGATGCATTGGTGTGGAAACGAACTAGCTAGTCACGACTGTTTCCCAAACACGGTCACATCTCCGTCGTTTGAACCACATTAGTTCAACAACTTAGGGCCATTGTTAATGACGTCACCGAGTAATAACGTCTGCTATTTAACTGATTAGAGATCTCGAAAATGCAGCTATATTGAACATGGCACCTAATGACTCATTTACTATTTTTTGTTCCCTGTCATTTCGCTTTATTTGATGTTTGATTCATCGCGTGTTCTCTCTTACGTCATACTCCGGGGTTCCCTCAGGCATTTGTGCACATGCGCACTACTCATAAACAACGCTTATAGAGGACGCACAAAAATACATAGATTAAAATGCATTTATATTTAGATAAAATTGAGGATATAGATTGTACTGCGTGTTAGCTTGCAAATTGTGACCAAGAACATAATTTATTAAGCCCACATGTCTTACTAACAAGAAACGATGCTTCTAACCACAGGTCGAGAGCTGTAGTTCCAACCACGCAAGTTTGCGACGCTGTTTGCGAATGTTCGTTTGAACTATGGTGTTGGGAAACACCCAATCGTTGAACTACGTTGGTAACGACGGAACTTGCGACCATAGTTGGCTAACGATGCTTTTGGGAAACGCATCCCTGTATAGCTTACTTACAAATTGTAGTCCGTTACTAATTCCGAATTACATAACAAAAATTGTAGTTAGTAATGTAATGCATTAGATTACATGATATATTTATCTCACATTTATCTCACATAATGTCAAAAGGCTGAAAAGTTTTCAGATACGATTATTTTAGCTATAATGTCAAGCCAGCTATATTTTGTTAGTGAGGTGGCAGCCATATTGCCAGTTTCCTGCTTCAGTTGGCGTCCAGCACGCTGTCGCTCTCTCTCCATCTCCCTCTCTCTCCTCTTTTTCTCTGCTGTGTAGGTTGGGGTTTTCTTTGGCAGACTTGGACCACAGCTCGTTAGACTAAAAGAATGCACTACTTTAATTAATGATATGTAAATATCTTTCAGTGGGCTGCATTTGCATATTAAGAGAGATTTGCGGAATCTGTGGAGTAATATATTTTAATTAGGGATTAATTAAAAATAATGGGAATTTCATTTTGCCTGGCAGGTTGGTTTGTGCTCTAGTATGCGTCTGGCACATTTGCCTGACTGAATACCGGCCTCCCACCTCCAATCAGCTTCCTTTCTCTCTCTCCTCTGCTCTTTAAGGTCCTTTTCTGCCTTTCTTTTTTTTACACTTATCTGTTTTGTCTTCTCTCAAATCCTTTACTTTCCATTCTCTCCGTTTCTTTGTATATCTATCTCATCCAGATCTGTTGTAAGGTTGCAAAACAAACTCTCACCCCTCTGAATGAGACAAAAGACAATTATAATATGATAATGGTTTAACTGGTTAGCAGTATGACTCACCTTCCATCCCTGCATTCATTTATTCCCCCTTTCTGTACTCTCCCTCTCTCTGTCTGTCTCTCTCTCGCTCCGTATTTTTCTCCTGAAGGATAGGGAATGACTCTCAGACACGGAACACTAGTTGTGTTGGCAATTATGTTAATGGGCTGCCATTAGGCTGTGGTGCTGTATGAGCGATCGGGGAGCCGAGCTGGCATGGTGGGAGAAAATGATCACAGCCTCCGGGCCTCCTTGATACAGCTCCAGCACCTTCATTTGCATAGCGTAACCCCTCCTACTGGCAAACGCATCACCCCGTTTCCACGACGCGGGGAGGAATTTGCACGGGCCAGGTGACGCTCCGCTACATGGCTTCGACGCACACGCGACAGGCGTCGGACATGATGTCTGCTCCCATAGCCAGATGGGAGCGTAACCCAAAGCAGAGGCCTACTGAGGGAGTTTTATAGGAGTGGTGGAGTGGTTCATAACATTTCTGAAACATCATCATAACGTTGGCTTGGCGGCATAATGAGGACATAATGAGGTCTGTTATTACCAGAGGCCTGCTGAAAATCCCTCCACGCTCATTGTTCCCATTCGTGACTGAACCGTGGGCTGGAGATGGTGATAGTGAGGTGCATACGTGGCACAAATGGGCGTACTCATATCTATATGTGTGGGCCATTCTACAGAATTGGTGCAAACTGCTGTCCCACAACTAAAAACACATTTAAAAAATATAGATGTTTACTAAGATCCTTTTATTATCTATTGAAACCTATAATAATATTTACAATATCAATAAGCTTATTATATATAAAATCATAATTTAGTGGGTACTTGCAATTGGGAGGTGGCTGTCCAGAACCCTAACCCCTACATTTTCATCTTATTAAATTGATATTTGTGATTGATATAGTGAATTATCAACTAAGACGTTATGATAGTGTTTGGTTCAATGTATATTCAAACTAATCAATCCTTAAGTTTGAAATCAGTATGATCAACTTTTTGCTTTCTACATAGAAAAATTGAATTCAAAATACAACAAATCTCATAAATCACACTTGAAATAATGTTAAAATTGTAATTGTTATTAAATTACCTTTGAAACTTTTTAATAAAATAGAAAAAAAAAAAATATATATATATATATATAATTACAAGGAATATGTAAGCAAAATCTTAATAGGTCAATATAACCCTTCTTATTAAATTGTATATCACCATGTTTCGGTATAGTGACACATTTGAGAGAGGACAAATATTCCAAAACTTTCTGAAAATACAATATAACTGCACAACTACTAAACATTTGTGCCTGGGATATTATACAATTTGCATATATACAAATTTGTGGAATAAAAAAAAACAAATTTGTTTCAAGACGTTTCCAACTCTAACTTTGAACCAGTTCTGTAGAATGGCCCATATATATGTTACCAATGCGGTCTCTGTGGCTCCCTCTGACCGTCGCCAGCGGGAACCCTCACCTGAGTACTAACACTACATTACCCACAATCCTTACCTGGGACGCATCACTTCTGGTTCCGGGTCGTCCGGGTTCACTTCCTCTCGGTCGGCCATTTAAGGATCACCTCGCTGGCTTGTTCCTTGCGAAGTTTTGTATAGTTATGCTGACAATCCCGAGCGCTATTACCTCTGACTGCCTACCTGTTGCCGACCGGACTGCTTATCCACTTTGTGAACGTTATCTGCCTGCCTTTTGTCGACCCACGCCTGTCTCACGGATTACCCCTTTCGATTGCGGCCTGCCTCGACCCTTTGCATGGACTATCGTTCACTCTAACGGATTATCTGCTCCACACCAGTCTGCTGTTATTCGACCTTGCCTGTTTACTTTGATTGTGTTAATAAAACTGTTGCAAATGGATCCAACGCCTCCGGATCAGTCTATGACTACGTCACAGAAAACTTCGCCACATCCGGATCCAGCGACAGTTTACCAGCTCACCACGGAGCTCTCGGCCCAGGCCTCCGTTTTAACGACGCACCAGCAACAGCTGGATCGACTCACCCAACTCACAGAACAGCTAGTTGGAGCTCTGCAAAGATTGCAGATACCCGCTCAACCCGCCGCTCCTCAGCCGAGCCCACCACCAGCAGGGATTCAATCTCTCACCACCAGCCCACGTCTAGCCTTCCCGGAGAAGTTTGACGGTACGTCTAGCAAATGCAAAGGTTTTCTGTTACAATGCACGCTCTTTGTGAATCAACAACCGCACTTGTATCAGCACGATGAGAGCAGGATTGCATTTGTTTGTTCTCTTCTTACCGGAAGAGCTTTGGATTGGGCTACTGCTGTTTGGGATTTGGATCGACCCACTTTTCCTACCTTTGCCACATTTCTTCAACGGTTCAAGGAAGTTTTCCAACCCAGCTCAGAGAGTGGTGAGGCGGGGGAGCAGATCGTCATGCTGCGCCAAGGTCGACGTACAGCCGCTGATTATGCTCTCAACTTTCGCACACTCGCGGCTCAGAGCGGATGGAACGATGGGCCTCTCAAACTGCATTATCGCAAAGGTTTGCACCCCGATCTGCAGGTGGAACTAGCTTGTAGAGATGAAGGACTCACCCTGAATCAATACATCGATTTATCCATCCGGGTGGATAACGTCATGCGAGCACGTAAGGCCACACGTACATTCACTTCTGTGCCCTCAACCTTGCCGGCAGCCGAGGCCGCCCCAGAACCCATGCAGCTGGGGGTTACTAAAATCTCCCTGGAGGAGAGGGAGAGGAGGCTTCGTGGTCATCTCTGTCTGTATTGTGGTCTGGCAGGACACATCAGATCCAACTGTCCCACTCGACCACCTCGACCGCCTACATCGGTGAGTAAAGTCAAAGCTCCACTCAGCCGATGTGAAATTTCCGTGAGATTAACCTCTGGAGATGTTTCAATTCAAACCACAGCCCTTATAGATTCCGGTGCTGCTGGAAATTTCATTGACAGTGACTTTGCTATTTCTAATGGTTTACCCATTCTCTCCTGTACTCCCTCTGTGGCAGTGGCCGCCCTCGACGGGAGACCACTAGGATCCGGACGGATCGACCACACCACCAACGACCTTACCCTACACATTCACCCTGCTCATCAGGAGACCATCCGATTCTTCATCATCTCCTCACCTCAATCACCAATCATCCTAGGCTATCCATGGCTCAACTTGCACGAACCCATCATAGCTTGGACTCGGGGAACCATCACCAACTGGTCATCTCACTGTCAGCGGCACTGTCTACAACCCACCATCCGTGCACCTGAGTCAACACTTCCTCAGGACCACAAATGCACCTTACCCAACGAATATCATCATCTCAGGGAAGCATTCAGTACTACCCGAGCCTCACAACTACCTCCTCATCGCCCAGGAGACTGCGCCATTGATCTCACTCCTGGATCTACTCCACCCAGGGGCCGTATCTTTCCACTCTCCCAACCTGAGACTGCTACCATGAACACTTACATTCAGGAGGAATTAGCTAAGGGGTTCATCACTCACTCCACCTCACCTGCTTCGGCGGGATTCTTCTTCGTCAAAAAGAAGGATGGAGGCCTTCATCCCTGCATTGACTACCGGGCACTCAATGACATTACGATCAAGTACCGCTACCCACTTCCACTCGTTCCCTCCGCCTTGGAACAACTGCGGGCTGCCAAGATCTACACAAAGTTGGACCTTCGATCAGCTTACAATCTGGTCAGGATTCGGAAGGGGGACGAGTGGAAGACCGCCTTCTCTACCACCTCAGGTCACTATGAATACCGGGTTATGCCCTTCGGCCTGGCCAACAGTCCCTCGTTCTTTCAGGCTTTCATCAATGAGGTGTTCCGGGACATGCTGAACCGCTGGGTAATAGTCTACATTGACGACATTTTGATTTATTCAAACTCCTACACCGAACACATCCAACATGTCAAAGCTGTACTCCAGCGTCTCATCCAACACCAACTCTATGTGAAGGAGGAGAAATGTGAATTTCATCAGGAAAGGATCGCCTTCCTCGGCTATATCATCAGCCCTGAGGGAATCGCCATGGATGAGAGGAAGGTGAATGCTGTACGTCACTGGCCACTTCCTGCCACTCTCAAGGAACTTCAGAGGTTCTTGGGGTTCTCCAACTTCTACCGCCGTTTCATCCGACAGTTCAGCACGGTGGCAGCTCCCCTCACTGCTATGGTCAAGAAGGGCAGTTCTCGTCTCACCTGGTTACCACCTGCCATCCAAGCCTTTAACGACCTCAAACAGAGGTTCACCACCGCACCCATCCTTCACCATCCAGATCCTGAAAAGGCCTTCATCGTTGAGGTGGATGCCTCAAATAGCGGTGTGGGGGCTATCCTATCACAGAGGCAGGGTCAAAACCCAAAGACATTTCCTTGCGCTTTCTTCTCTCACAAACTGACCCCCGCAGAGAGAAATTATGATGTGGGTAACAGAGAATTGTTAGCCATCAAACTAGCACTCGAGGAGTGGCGACACTGGCTTGAGGGCTCCCAACTCCCTTTCACAGTAATAACAGATCACAGGAATTTGGAGTACCTTCGCTCTGCCAAAGTCCTGAATCACCGCCAGGCCAGATGGGCTCTCTTCTTCACACGGTTCCAGTTTCAGGTAACCTATCGCCCAGGCTCTATGAACACTAAGGCTGATGCCCTCTCACGCATTTACGAACCTGACTATTCCCCACCATCCTCAGAGAACATCTTACCCACAGCCATTATGTTGGCTCCTGTTAACTGGGATATTATGACCGAGATCTCGGAGGGACACACACAGGACCCCACACCAGCCAACTGCCCTGCCAACCTCACCTACGTTCCCCTCAATCTACGTCCACGAGTATTGGCCGAGGTCCACTCTACTCCGAGTTCTGGTCATCCAGGTATTGAGGCTACCCTTCAATTACTCAAAAACCGTTTCTGGTGGCCTTCCTCTCGCCTTGACACCATCAATTTCATTCAGAACTGCTCAGTCTGCAACACTGCCAAGGTCCCTCGCCAATTGCCTGCCGGTCTCTTACAACCTCTGCCCATACCTCAACGTCCTTGGTCCCATATCGCTGTGGACTTCGTCACAGACCTCCCATCTTCCAACGGCAAAACCACCATACTAACTGTCATCGATCGATTCTCCAAGGGCTGCCGTTTCATACCTCTCCCCAAACTTCCCACAGCCATGGAAACAGCAGAGGCACTCTGTGACTCAGTCTTTCGTTTCTACGGACTACCGGAGGATATCGTCTCTGACCGAGGGCCCCAATTCACCTCTCGTCTGTGGTCCAACTTCTTCCGCCTCTTAGGAGTCAATGTCAGTCTCACATCGGGATACCACCCGCAATCCAACGGACAAGCCGAGAGACTGAACCAGGAGTTGGCCCGTTTCCTACGTTCCTACTGCCAGAATCATCAAGAGGACTGGAGCCGCTACCTTCTATGGGCTGAGTATGCCCAGAATTCCCTACGAAAACCTTCCACCAACCTCACTCCATTCCAATGCATCCTAGGATTTCAACCACCTTTGTTCCCCTGGTCTGGCGAACCCACGGAACTACCTGCGGTCAACTCCTGGTTCCAACACAGCGAGGAGACATGGGATCAGGCTCACGTCCATCTACAGCAGGCAGTCCATCGCACTCAGATCCAGGCCGACCGTCATCGCCGACCCAATCCCACCTATGAACCCGGACAATGGGTCTGGCTGTCGACCCGGGACCTACGTCTACGCCTACCTTGCAAGAAACTCAGTCCCAGGTACGTGGGTCCTTTCAAAATCATAAAACAAATCACTCCTGTATCATTCAGATTAGAACTCCCAGCCGAATACCGTATCTCACCCACATTTCATGTATCTCTGTTGAAGCCCGCTGGGGACCCGGGAGGAGAGGAGAACCTAGACGAGACCGCTCCCCAGGAACCCACCCCCCTGATCATCGATGGCGAGGAGGTATACCGAGTCAATACTATCCTGGACTCCCGACGCCGGAGAGGTCACCTCCAATATCTGGTCGATTGGGAGGACTTCGGTCCTGAAGAAAGATCTTGGGTGCCTGCCGAAGACATCTTGGATCCCTCTCTTACCACTGACTTTCACTCCTCCCACCCTAATCGACCAGCCCCCCGTGGAAGAGGTAGACCTCGGCGTCGGTTACCTCCTCGCGCCAGGAGTCGCTCGCAGGGGGGGGGCTCTGTTACCAATGCGGTCTCTGTGGCTCCCTCTGACCGTCGCCAGCGGGAACCCTCACCTGAGTACTAACACTACATTACCCACAATCCTTACCTGGGACGCATCACTTCTGGTTCCGGGTCGTCCGGGTTCACTTCCTCTCGGTCGGCCATTTAAGGATCACCTCGCTGGCTTGTTCCTTGCGAAGTTTTGTATAGTTATGCTGACAATCCCGAGCGCTATTACCTCTGACTGCCTACCTGTTGCCGACCGGACTGCTTATCCACTTTGTGAACGTTATCTGCCTGCCTTTTGTCGACCCACGCCTGTCTCACGGATTACCCCTTTCGATTGCGGCCTGCCTCGACCCTTTGCATGGACTATCGTTCACTCTAACGGATTATCTGCTCCACACCAGTCTGCTGTTATTCGACCTTGCCTGTTTACTTTGATTGTGTTAATAAAACTGTTGCAAATGGATCCAACGCCTCCGGATCAGTCTATGACTACGTCACAATATATATATATATATATATATATATATATATATATATATATATATATACATTATTGATTATTTATTAATCAAGTTATTCTCAACTGCATCAATATTCACTGTGAAATGAAGATAATTCAAAGACATTAGATTGATGTGGCAGATGAAAGCATTGAATAGACATGACAAAAAGTGGCTTGAGCAATCAATATATGGTTTGTTTAATTTCCATATCATTGAACATAAGCCTGTCACTGATCTGCTGTCCACAGAAATCCATTCAGTCTATATGAAGGAGACTGCGTCACATTGTCCAATCAAATGACAGTACTTACTGAAGTTCACTGTTGGATATGTGGTTGTTACTTGGTTGGAAAACATTTCACACTACCACAACAAACACCAAAAGGGTGAACACACTAACCCAACAGAACTCAACAACTGCTAAAATTCTGTGTTTATAGGTATTTGTTATAGGTATTTGTGGCAGTGTGAACTAACCCAAGTGTGCTTACTAGTTAAATATAGGGTTATGTTCATGTTCAGATGAATGACTTTGGCCACTACAAACTTCAAACATTTGGATACAAGGAACATTTCTACCATTTACTCATCCTTCAGGTCTGTATAACTTTTTTAAAGTCAGTGCAGTCCAACACAATATTGGACCCCATTGACTTCCATTGTATATATATATATATATATATATATATATATATATATATATATATATATAAAAAACCAGACTATTTTTCCATTATTCCACAAGTTTGGATTTTTTTTTTTTTTAAGGACAGTCCCAATTTCTACTAATAAGTAGCATATTCGTTTTTGCTGTAATATCAGAAGTGCCATCGAAAACCATGTGATTTCTCTAGTACTGGTATCGTGACAACCCTCGGTCTGTCTGCCTTTCTCCACGGTGGAGACCATCAGTGCTGACTGCTTGTTTGGTCTTTCTCTGTCTGATCTCACTGCTGCAGATAAGAGCACCCCACCCCCACACCGGTTCACTTCATCAGCAGCATGTGTGTGTGTGTGTGTGTGTGTGTGTGTGTTTGTGTGTGTCACACTGTCGCAGGCTGCCTGACTCTTTCTCCATCTCCTCAATACTCAACATTAAGCAGTATTGTCTGTTCCTGCTGTGAGAAAGTCACTATGCCAAATCACACACCTTCTTTTATTTTCACCACTACTTTTTTTTTTATTGACTAGTCAGTGGGTTGGCTGAATCACAAGTTGGCCATATAGAAGCCCTGTACGATTACATGTCTATGTTCTGTGAGACAATTCATATACAGCAGTGAAATCCCTCACAGTAACATCTTGCCTAGACTGGATCACAGTTTAGTTATTTGTAGGCATATTTTACCATTTTATAGAGTGGGTCAGTAATTTTTTTATTTTTTTTGATAGAAGTTAATACTTTTATTCAGCAGAGATGCATTAAATTGACCGGAAATGACAGTCAAGACATTGATAATGTTAGCAAAAGAGTTTCAAATAAATGATGTTCTTCTGAACTTTATAAAGAACATTGAAAAGTAAGGTATTACAGTTTTCACAAAAATATTAAGCGTGTTTCTTGAGCACCAAATCAGCATATTAGAATGATTTCTAAAGGATCATGTGACACTCAAGACTGGAGTAGTGATGCTGAAAATTTAGCTTTTTAACTGCACAAAATATTTCGCAGTATTACTGTTTTTACTGTATTTTTAAATAAATGAATCCTGGGTATGTATAAGATAATTATTTTTTGTGTTCAATTCAAGTGCACTCTTAAAAATAAAGGTTCCAAAAGGGTGTTTTTGCAGTGATGCCATGGAAGAACCATTTTTGGTTTCCCAAAGAACCTTCCAGTAACCAGTTCTTAAAATAACCATTTTGAAGAACTTTTTAAAAATCGAAAGAACCTTTTTCAACTATTAAGAACCTTTTCTGCATTTGAAAGGTGGCATGGATGTTAAAGTTTCTAAATGGAACCATCAATGCAAATAAAGAACCTCTATTTTTAGGAGTGTAGTATATTTTCTGTAACAATGTTTTATATCTTATATTTATTTTTATACATTGCAATGTTACTTAAAGCATTGCATACATTTTAGTTTTATTATTCTACTAGTACAAACTTATCCATTTAATCAACAATGTGGAAATAATAATCAGCTTAACTTCAATAAGAAGTTTAGCATTGGGCTCAGTTTACAGTTTAAGTTGAAACTTTTCTTGACTTTGTCAAGTTCCTGTACAGATTCACATCTTGTTGCTAGGCAGACATAAATTGAAAGTTTAATTGAAATGAAGTTACTTCCAGTCACTTTCTAGCTACAGTAAGTGAAAATCACAGTCATTATGGCAAGAAAGCCCCCAAAAAACAAAAAGACATTGCGTCTCCAGATTCGTTGCCTTTAAGCAGAATTTAAAAAAAAACACTAGTTGATCTCAGTAATTGGCAAGCCGGTTGTTTACTAGTCAACCATTCTGACCATCCCACTTTCAAATTTTCTCTTTCGTAGCATTTCTTTCAGTGAACAGTCATCCAGTGGAGTCTTATCTCTTTGACTGTATGTGAGCAGCCCTTCTCTCGCTCTCACTCTTCTTTGTGTATGTATAAGGTAGAGTCAGAGTGCTGATATTATTGATCCCGGCCTTCAGAATTCATTACACCACTGCGCCACATCTTTATTTATGCCCCTGCTCGGCACTCTCCTCTCCTCTTTCTCTCCTTTCACATTATTCTTTTATTATTTCTTTACCGCCGCCTTATCTGCTGTATTTGGGCCTGGATGAGACCTGCCATCTTTAGGCACTGGCGGCAGATTTGATTGGAGAGATATCGCAGGCCTGTGGGGGGGATATTAAACACCCCACCCCCACCAGACCGCAAGACTTCTCCGTCCGACCCCCCTAATTATTCCAGAGATCAGAGACTGCGGCTGCGGAATGGCCCGGCACGGCCTGGTTAGGTTGTGATACCGGGGACGTGACCGTTATGCTGATGGAGGCAGCGGATCAATAATTTAGGCCTTGGCCTTAATGGTAGCGTTAAAAGCTCATACGTCTGGAAGCCCGCAGGCTAGGCTGCTTAAAGGTGCAGCGCAGAACGAATGGACTTTGACGTAAAACCCTTCATAAGGACGAACGCGAGACGCTTTCCTTTCAAATGTGTTTTTGAAAGGCTTGCTCTCTCGGAAGTGCGCCGCGCTATTGGTATATTCAAATCCAGGCGCACATTATCGTATATGTCAGCATTGTGCTGCTCAACGCGCTCCTACCGAGGAGTCTTTAACACGTTTATGCAAGCTTTGTTTTGCCGCTAATCCTTTTTAAGACCTGATCCACCTCTTGGTCTTATTGATTCGCACAAAGCCGTCCTCGTATCCACACATCCTGGGAAGAACAAAGAGGCCCAGAGAACGAATGCGCTTAATCGGTCTTGCTTGCTCTCTTGTTTCTTGCTCTCTCTCTGTCCGTCTTGTCTGTCTTTCTGCCCTGTCTTTCTCTCCTTCTCAGCCTTAAGGCGATACACACCACACACTCAGGATTTGGACATCCATTGATTTGATTCAGGGACATTAACGTCAAGGCCCTGTGCATCTTGCCAAATCCAAGAGCCAAGCCAAGCTTTCTATTCCCCAATGGCTGGATTCAAGCACCTCATCTACTCATCCAGCCCTCCCTCCTTTCCTCAGCCGTTCGTTCTCATCCTCTTTCTCTCTTTCTCTCTCTCTCCTTTCTCTCGCTCGATCTCCCCCCTTCCCTTCAGGGGTGGATATATTAGATATAACCAATTCAATTTTATGCAGCCAGGACAGACTCCCCGAGGACATAAATACACACATTTTTTAATACACTCCACACCAGGAAAGGCCCATCCGCCACAGCCGCGGGCTGCACTGGGTCCCCTCGCACTCAATTATTAATGTAACGACTCTGCGACTTAATTAAATAATAAAGACAGTGTGGCCCTGCAAAGGAATGGAACAAGGATGGCTCATGTATAATGGAGCGCCGGCACCCGCAGATACGGCCCTGTGCAAGAATAAAGAGAAGGGGGTAAACAAATAAAAGCTTGCGGGATGACCTAAAGTCTGGTACTGGCGGGTTGTTAGCCTCCAAAGAGCTGAATGATTTATTAAATAAATACATGCTGAAGGTATAAATGGATATTAGCTTCGGTTTAAACTAACTTGGGTCTGGCCAATATGCCGAGTGCTGGCGGGGCCGTATTAGATCGGGCGAGAGCTATGAATGTGTTATGGTGGTGAAATAGTTTTAGGCATTAATATGTGGTGGGAGTGCTGAAATACAATTACTGAATGGCTCCAAACAGATTTGTGCTTAAGAATAGGGATGTGCACAACTAGTCAGTGGTTTGGCTCAACTAGTTGTTGACTAATCTGTTTTAAGGATGCACTGTATAATTAGACTGGGTTCAAGTTCACCTGACCCCAGTCGGGCATGTTTCTTAAAGGAGTTGTTCACTGTCAGAACAAAAAAGTACAGATAATGTACTCACCCCCTTCATCAGTTCATCAGTCAATTTATATACTTTCTAATTGCAAATACTCGTCTTAGTCTAGCTCTGCATGAACTGTGTGTATTCTTGTTTATGACAGTTAGGGTATGTTGAAAAACTCCCATTTATTTTTTTCCTCCAACTTTAAAATCGCCCTGAATCGCTGTAGGAGTACCAACCCAGTGTTTACAAAGTGAACATGAAAAGAAGGTCAAACGCCCTTTACAAAAAAAGGTAAAACAGCAATGTAGGATGATTTTGAAGCTGGAGGAGAAAATGAGGTGGCAGTTTTTCGACATGCCCTAACTGTCATAAACAGGAATACACACAGTTCAGGCAGAGCTAGACCAAGACGAGCATTTGTGGTTAAAAAGTAGAAAAAAAAAACTGATCGTTTCGCTAGATAAGACCCTTTTTCCTCTGCTGGGATCATTTAGAGCCCTTTGAAGTTGCATTTAAACTTCGGAAGTTTAAACTCAGGGCCACCATACATATCAATTATATGAAGAGAAATCCTGAAATGTTTTTCTTCAAAAAACATAATTTCTCCATGACTAAAGAAAGACAGACATGAATATGTTGGATGAAAAGGAGGTGTGCATCTGTAATTTTTTTGTTCTGGAAGTGAACTACTTCTTTAAAAGGGATTTACATAAATAAATAAAATATTTAAAAAAAATATGTAGAACATCAAAAACTGTTTTAGAAAGAAATTAATACTTTTATTCAGCAAGAACACATTCAGTTGATGTGAAAGAGTGAAAGTGAAGACATTTGTTAATGTTACAAAAGATTTCTGTTTCAAATAAATGCTGTTCTGAACTTTAGTCATCAAAAAAATCCTGAAGAAAAAAAAATGTTAAGGAAATGTTTATTGAGCACCAAATTAGCATATTATAATGCATATGACTCTGAAGACTGGAGTAATGGCTGCTGAGCATTCAGTTTTGCCCTCACAGGAATAAATAGCATTTTAAAATATATTAAAATAGTTATAAATAAAAAAGCTAGATGAAGTAGTTGTCCTCACTAGTTGACTAGACATGCATGTGTAAAGACGATTTTCAGCTAACTATTGGATTTCTTACTGAGAATATGAATCACATCCTCAATGGAGTGTAGCCCCTCATAATTGTGAGTTGACCGGTCTTTGATTTGACAGCTGGAGTGCAGGTTATGACCTCGGGTCAGGAGTCAGCAAATAACCCCCTGGACTGAAGTGGAGAACCAGCACTCCAGGCAAATTCATCTCTTTACGGTGAAATCACACATTTCAGCCCATTATGGATGAGTGCCACCTCAAAAGCACTGCACAGGAAGCGCTCGAGAGCTGACATGATCGAATGTGACGTTATCTTTTACTTCTGTTTCATTAAATTCGGCTGAGATTGCTATCCTTGAAGATTAGCTCTCAAATGAGAAATCCCTTTGGCCTTGGGGCTGGAAAAAAGAGTTCAAACTCACCGTCTGAGCCCTGAAGCTCCGTTACTGTTGCTCGTGCCTGGTTTATCGTGTAATTAATTATTCAAATTCGTTCTTAAACTGAAGTCACATTTGGAGAGGCTTATTCAAAAGCAGACGCCTTTTTAGCTAATGGCAGGCAAGCCCTACCATTAGCTTGAAAAATAGGGCCATTGTTGCTGTTGACTTGGTGGTGTGCTGGGGATGAATAATGGTGACAAACTGAAGTGTTTCAAATGGGCGAATTTAAATGAATGGCTCCTAAGAGCAGGAGCAGTTGACAATATGTCTATGTTAATACTCCTGTGGAGCAAAACAAATCTTTGGGTTTGGATGTGAAACACAGGAAGCTCGTGTACAGCCGGAATGATTGAATCTAGCTGAGGTAAATCTTCCTAGGTTGTCGATGTTAAAATGTGACACGAAAAACAAAAACACGCAACGGCGTGTCGCCCGGTTTGAATACGCAAATCTACCGATTATTTAAAAGGCTAACGGTTAAACAGTCTTTTCTTTTTCCAAAGAAAAATCCAATTGTTGATGTTTTGAAAGGATATTAAAGTCCTCAGGATTTTTTTAATGAATGGAAACCTTTGTGTAAACGCAACAATGGCTAAAGCAACAGTCCATTTTCACCTCCTCAGCGAGCGTTTATTGATTTATTCAACCTTTCAACATGTATTTAGCCAGTTACTCGCTTTGCACTTTTCGAATCCTTCCTGCGTCGCTCGCTCAAGAACCTGCTTGACTTTAGGTGCCAAATCTTGCCGAAACAAACCGAGTGACAAATTAATTACCCCATTTCATTTTGCCAGCATGCTGTAATCATTCATACAGGAAATGGAAAAGTCTATGAGGGCTAAAATTGCCCTCCCTTTCTTTTCTTTCTTCCCTCTCTGAAATGGACTGTGGCTGGCCGAGGGGGTTATTTATTTTCCTCAGTCTGCGCTCAGCTATCCTGGAGTTGGCAGAGTGATTTTGTAGAATTGAAACATTATAGACTGTTACTGTCAGAGTGTTAAATGTGATATATAGACCTGGGGGGTGTTGGAAGAGGTGTGTGTGTGTGCGTGCGTGGGGTGGTTGTTGGGTTGTGTAACGGTCTGGAGCGGGGTGCTCATGGGAGAGCGAGGCCATCCAGCATATGAGCTGGCACGGCAATGTGGCGAGAGGTAATGGCTTAAAGCAGCCTGCTGGAACAGAACGTTTGAGCGCGCGCGTGGAGAAGAGCCGACGTTAACCCCTCAATGCCGTTCCATTTTCACGTGTGGCTGAAGATGCGCAGGCACCAGGAGTGTTTGTGTGCCAGCCAGCCAGAGCAGAAGCACATCGGCAGGCGGGCGGGCGGGCGGGCGGGCGTCCTGACAGCAGCCAGTGATCTAATGAGGGCCTAGGATTCTCCGAGATGTCTGCCCAGACTAGCACTCCGACTCACCCGCAAACGCAAACGCTTGATACACTGACATTTACGCAAACAGAGGGACGCATGTGGTCATGCTTCATCACCTGCTTAAGAAATGATGTTTAAAAAAAGTGCATTGACATTTACTAGATTATACTCAAGGCTGGGAGTCTACATGTTGGAAGGGGTGAGCAGATGGCAGATTTTAGTCCCTCATTTGCAGTAGTAGTTGTAGTCAAAAGTTTGGACATAACTACTAATTCTTTATTATTACACATTTTTTTACATGTTATATGAATAGTAGAAGTCATCAAGACTACAAACAGGAGTGCACATATATGGTGCGCAGGTGTGCATAAGCGACCAAAATAAAAAATGCACTGGGTAAAGAATTTCAGACTGCTAATTTGTGCACCAACATGGTTGTCAGCTGTTAATGGGCCATCTCTGTTTTAGATTGACTAACTGTAATACATTCATTTAAAATGAATGGATATATTTAGGCTAAAGGCCCGGGTATACTTCCAGTTTCACATCCGGAAGGAGGACACGTCTCGCACACAGTCACGTCCACACAGCTTTCAAAGCATAGTCATCCGCGGATTGCAGAGTTCGCCACATGCACAGAAAGAGATGCATGGTATACCAGGAAAAATGGAAACATACTGGTATGTTTAATTTTTAAATGATTTGTTATCATTTTGAGCAATTTGGTATTTCATACGCTGCTGTTCCGAAGTTCACCTGTAGACAGCAGTGCTTCCCAAATTGCTGCAAAATGGGTAAACATGACAACAAAACAACGCAATGGATCATCAAACCAATGAAGCGACACCAACAGATGATAAAGGTGAAAGAGCTGACCATACTGCACCTGTGTGCAAGCATTGCAATGAATACATGTTTTTAGTTAACATTACTTACTAAATAGTTTTTAATTCGCTTATCTTTTAAGGCTGGTCATTTGTCACCTATGGTATCGATTTAGTATCGATACCAAGGTATTACATTCTGGTAATGTACCAAAGCCAGACTTATGGTAACGAGCCATCCCTATGTGCAGTATATTATTTGGACTCTGCTTCGCATCTCCGCTGCCTTTTTCTTGTACATCCGCTGTTGTACGCGCACCGTCCACACACGGCTGTTCGCGAGCCCTCCTGATGATGAAAATTACATAATGCGGATGGTGCATGGCTATGGACAGCCGAAATATACTTTGGTATTACGTGCTGCCAGTTTCAGAGCAAATACATAAAACTGTGACATTTCATTCACTGGCGCACTTTACTTGGCAGTGCTAAAACTGGCAGTGCTGAAACCAGCAGTGTGTATACTGATTTTAGGTTTAAAAATTTTGAAAATTCATATAAAAAGAAAGAAAGAAAGAAAATGTTAGCATTATATTTATATATATATATATATATTTTTTTTTTATATATATATATATATATATATATATATATATATATATATATATATTTATTTTAAGTGTACTAAACTATACTTATATTTTTTTATTTAATACTGTATTTTTTATTTAATAACTGTTTTATTTTTAAATGTAATGGTATTATCAAACTTTATTTATTAATTTGTTTATTGTTTTGTATATTTACACACTGTAAAAAGTAATAAGTTGACTTAACTTAAAAAAATTGAGGAAACCCATTGCTTTATTATTGAAACCCATTTTTTTATTATTATTTTCTTATCACTCTTACAGTGTAAAAAAATTATATATTAAATTTTTATATAGTTATATTTAATGGGTCACACTATATGTAGTGTGAGCATTAAACCAAATCTCCACTTGCTCACATGAGATCCAGACTGAAAAACTTATGTCCACTCAGCTATGAAATAACTCAAATGGGAATTATACACAAACATATATCTACTTCCTTGCTTCAAAACCTTTAAAAAAGTTATTTATTTAAAAAGTGTAAAAATCTATGTAAAATGTATGCTTTTAAAACAGTTGAAGCAGTTCCTTTGTATGATGGATACTTTTTTTTTTTTTTTTTCCAGAAGAAAAATTCATACACTATACAAACATTTGAATTTTCAGAATTGTTACTCCAGTCTTCAGTGCCACATGATCCTTCAGAAATCATTCTAATATGCTGAGGTAACATTTTTTATCATCAATAATGAAAACAGTTGTGCAGTTGTGTATTTTTGTCTTTCAGTATTCTTTGATGAATACATATAAATCTTTTATAACATTATAAATGTCTTTACTGTCACATTTGATCAAGTTAATACACCCTTACTGAATTAATGAAGGGGAAAAAAGGTCAAACAGTAGTGGACCTGTATGTGGGCACATTTTATATTTCTCTGCAAAATTAATTAAAAAGTTACCTAAACCTGAGGTTTGACGGTCATAAGAAGCATGAATCGATGTGTCCAAACTTTAGACTGTTAGTGCTCATCTAAATGGAATTGCTTTATGATAGTGTTGTATAATATCCTGACATGATTATATCGTCATTTCATACTTTTTATTTCCTACTCTGTAAGTACGCTTGACAGAACTAAAATAAAAAATGGATCTACATCCATTTCACATTCAATTTTGAGTGAATTCTGTTTTGTGAGTCCTCCTGCAATACGGACTGAAGATTGACGTGGCAAAAAAGAGCCTGTTGGATGATGTGCTAATATTAATAAAATGTACCAATTATTCCCCCGTTGACAACCTGCAAAACCATTTTTTTTATGGGCGATTGAAACATATAAAACTTTATTGCATTCAAGGAAAAGGACTCTGCCATTTTTGCATAGCTTTCCGAGCCCCAAGCTTTTATGTGATGTTGGTTATTGCCCCTCTGTGACATTTTAAACTTTATTGAACAAGACTTTTAAATCTGTGGGCAGTATATAAAAATTTAGAAATTTATTGCTTTCTCCCGCGGATGAGTTTCCCAGGCACGGGGCGTATCGGGGGCGTCAGCAGCACTGCACTTCTGTCAGGCGAGAGTCTCGCTAAACCTGACGGTCAGGTAATTCATTCATAAATTTGCGTTCTAAACACTGGGATTTCACGGAGGATCAGACATAATGCTGTTTATTTTCATCGATTCTCCGTGCTCTTGATGTCATGTAGCATTTTACTACCGTGATAATGTTTCCATGGCTACCAAGGCCATTACCACTCAATCTGGCTGTCCTCCGTAATAGCTTGGAAAGCTATTATAAACCATAGGCCAAACTCACTCGAAACAATCCATACCATTTCAGACTTAATAAGACTTAATATCACCTCGGTTTCTGAATTTGCAAGAACATAGTTTCCTCTTTTCAATTAGCGCTGTATTATTATTTAAAAAGGTGTTATATCTCACATGAAGTGTCCCGTCACGTGCACGCGTTTGTGTAGTCCTCTTTTATGTTTCCGAACTGAATTAACTGCCGCCCAATGAATATTAATCACGTCGCTGCTTAAAATGAAGTAAGAAGAGTCTCAGATAACATAGCTATTGAATATTGGAGCTGCGCACACAGATGAAAGCCTTGGGACCAGATTGAACGCTGAACAAAGATCAATTAAGCTGAATAAATGTGATAGAAGTTAAACAAGGAAAATGAATAATGACCTTCAGAGACGACACAAAACCCCTCATCTTTAAACATGGTGTATGTACATCTCAGACACAAGGAGGCAGGGACGCTGGGAAATATATACTCCCTAGTCTCCTGAAAGATGTTCAAACGCTGTTTTCATTGCAATTAAAATGAGGTGTCCATCAGGGCCTATCTGTCTTTGTGTGGCCCCATATGTTTGGGTGCTGATACAGTGCGGATTACTCTGTTTGGGCGGCCGATAACAGGCTGTTTATAACCTTGGCACAGAGCAGAGGCTAATCTGGCTAGAGCACATTTCCCCTCAACCCCTCTGATAAAGGCTAGCTGGCTCTGACACAGGAGATGGAGAGAGAAAGAAGCACACACCTGCAGGAAAAAGAAAGCTATATCTGTTTTGACGTATTCCCTGATTTATTCTTTTGTTCGTTTTTTGCTCATTCAAATACTAATTCAAAATGTGGACCTTTAGAATGCACTGAAACGGAATATAAAGTGACTTTTTTTATATTTCGAATAGCATCTCTTGTTTCATTTTGCCTGTCATTATTCTGCACCTGTTTGTCAGCATCTGCCATAGATATCGACTGAAACTCAGCATGAGTTTTGTTTTTAAGAGATATTAAATGACATTTTAAAATGGTGCAACAAAACAGAACATAAAAAGACATATTACAAACTGCTACCTTTGCCATGTATAGTGGGTTCCAAAAGTCCATATTGAAAATCTGATTCAACGTATATTTTATTTTTTTAGGCTGTTGAATATATTATTTAATATTCACTATTAATAATAATAATAATAATAATAACCTTCATAATAATATTTTGTATAATAAAAGGAGAGTTATTTTACCTTTCCAGGTATATAGCTGTATAAAATCACTGTAAACCATGGCTTATGGCTTTATTATAACATGTTAATCACATTAATGAATTAAAAGTAAGTCCAAATAATCAGTGAATTATTGACATTGTAATAGTGTTATTAAAATACTAAAATACTAGGAGTGGGAATCTTTTGTAACCTCACAATTTGATTCATATAAATTCCTGAGGTGATGATTTAATTAAAAATTTATTTTGAATCACATTTCGATTCGATTTATGCATAGCGTTGATTCTAGTTTACTGTTTTGTGTTACTTTTCCTATTTGGCTGCAGTAGACAGTTTAAACGGTCTTGAAGAAAAAGACTGAATTAAATGTAAACCTTGGAATTTATTGTTTTTTCTTCCCATTTTAGTCAA
The DNA here is from genome assembly GCF_049309525.1 of Garra rufa. Classification (NCBI taxonomy): domain Eukaryota; kingdom Metazoa; phylum Chordata; class Actinopteri; order Cypriniformes; family Cyprinidae; genus Garra; species Garra rufa. The sequence goes on from NC_133370.1 coordinate 33,444,180, forward strand.
CCCAGTGTTATAAAACAAATGTCATTTACTGTAAGCTGACTGCAATCATTATGCACATTACTGGCAGTCGTCTGTTAATAATGCAAGGCAGCCCTGAGAAATCAAACACTTCTTGATACAAAAATAAAAATAAATGAACAGTAGGACAAATACAAAAGAAAGTTTTTTTTTTTCAGATACATTATTCTAGGTTTAACCTGTCTTAAGAAATACTACAGAAACTGAATAATCAAATATATAAAACAAAATACTGTATAGTCTTCACTGTATTAATTACATATAAATTGATTCATAATAAAAATACACAAGTGATTCTGTTGATAAGATTCAGTCAGATGTGCATTTTGACATAATTGTGTGTGTATTTGACCGTTTAAGTGCAATACACTGTGAAAGAGAACTTATGCATCATAAAACCCCTTTTACACTGCACGTTGATTCCAGAAAATTGCCAAAGTGCCTTCTGTGTGAATGCAAACACATCCCGGGATTTATTTCAGGAATGATCCCGGGTTGGGGACCTAGTAACATTGCCGGGATCAGTCCCAGGATGATCACTGTGTGAATGACAGCCAGAATCAGTTGCGTAAAAGCATTATTGTGTGACTCTTTCACCGGGTATTTTAAAGGCAGATAAACCTTCACACCGAAAAAATATGTGCAAACTGGAATAAAGCAGCGATCAGGGAGCTCCTCACTATCCACGCTGAAGCTGAGATCGTTCGTCAGTTTAGTGGAACAGTATGCGTCGCATTACACGTCAAATGTCACGTGTCTTTAGGGATCTTAAGGTTATGTGTGAATGCAAGCACAGATTCTAAAATAAATCACTGCCAGTGTAAGTGAACCAAAATCAAAACATTCCGGACAAATGACGGAACACATTATCTGTGTATTTTCCAGAATTGCTGTGTGAAAGAAGCTTGAGAGGCGACATTCGTCTGTCACCTCAAACACTGCATTGAGTCCTTTTTCTTGGCTTACTCTGATTTATAACACTCTAACATGTAACTTTAAGTAGTACTGCAAAGTTAAAGATATGTAACACTTTAAAAAATAGATTTTTAAAATTTGTGAATTTATGCAAATTGATAGAAAAAGATAGAATCGCAATTCATAAAATACTAAATAAACTACAGATGGATCACAGATGAAAATGATCCACCTTTGGTAAATCTGGCACATTTTGATAATATAATGTGTACTTGAAATTAGTGGCATTAGTTACCTCAGAGTTTTGGACACCACTGTGTATTATTTTTCATTTGCTGTTAGACCTTGGTTTTCATTCATTTGTAGTTACAGTATGTGGTCACATAAGCAGGTCCAAAATGCTTAAAATAGCTCTCTCCTGTGCTTATTTTTACTACACATCCACTGTTTAGAGAAGGTCAGGGCTCAACCTTGGTAGAAGCCCATGTGAGTTTAACATAGCTCAAATTAAGAAGCGCAGGTTCACGGAGCTGAGTGTGTGAGAGAGATGGAGCTCATAAAGCCCCTGAGCTAAAGCACAGTCATGCTTTGTAACCACCGCCCCCACACAGCAATGTCCCGGAGAGCCCCAGAGTCAACACTGAGACTCTGAGCGAAGGCCTGTCTGCCCATCTCTCTCTTTCTCTCTCTCTTCTTCACCAGCAGGGAGAAATTACAGCCAGTCCCAGCCACTGAGGCAAGTATCTGAGTCTCTGGAGGCAACTCCCAACTAGGTCAGACTCATAATGTAATCCCACCATCTCTACCCTTAACCAGCTGTACGTGAGGATGGAGAAGATGAAGCAAAACCTCCCACTCCCCCAGCATATTTCAGCTTCTCGCCTGCAGCGCTCTTACAAAAATCCTATTTCTATATTTCCAAGTGTCGGAATCGGCATTCATTATCATGCTAATGTCGGCGCTGGCCCAGATCATACCAAGTGCCACTGTGGCACGCTTAAATCATTTTGTCAAGTTCGCTGTTTGCCGTGTGCCAGAGATGGCTCAGGTTTCGCATACATTAAAGGTGCATTCAGTATTTTTTTTACATCATTAAAAAAGTTTTATCACTAAAACATAATTAAAATGTTTAAAACAGTACATTTCCATGAGACATTTGCATTGTAATACAAACATCGGTTGCACTTTATTTCACAGTGTGTGTATTTACATGTACTTAGAGTGTACTTACAGTGTACCTAGCTAAGAAAGTTTAGGTTATATAAGGTAACTACATGGGGTGGGGTTAGGGGTAAGTTCAAGGTTAGTACCTAGTTATTACCTAGTTATTGTAATTACTATAATAAGTACATAGTATGTACATGAGGAACAGGACTGTAAAATAAAGTGCTACCCAAACATATCCTTAAAACTATTTAGTAGTTATGGGGAGATATACAGTACTTTTATATACAGTAGAAGTACAATTGCTGAGAATAGTATGCAGGTTTTTGTAAAGATTACAAGTTGAAAGAAGTAAAGTAAAATGCCTTAGGCATTGAAAGTAAGGCTAAATTGTTTATTTTTTAATTTGTTCTTAGTTGTGTGAGATTTAAAAAAAATACAATAAAAAAATCACAAAAATAATAAATAATAATATAAAATTAATTAATAAACAACTATATAAAAATAATACAATTTAAAAAAATCGAACGATAATAAAAAACTCTCCAGTCATTAGTAGCCTAGTAAAAGCTGATTTATTTTACACAGAATTGTGGCTGCCATTTTTATGTAACCTGACTGACTGAATACTTTATTTCAAGAACCTGCTTTGTACTGCACACTTCTGCTCTTAAGTAAATTAATCATAGCTAAGTGCTATAGGTTGATAGTGGAAAAAAAAAAAATCTAATCATAATAGGAAATCTCGAGTCAGATCAGTAGCCTAGTAAAAGCTGATTTATTTTACATCGCCTCATGCGGGCCACCATTTTTTGATCACATGACCACCTGGAGACTAGTAGCTTTATCTCTGTAAGCTGTTTATTACTGTACACTTTTGCTCATGGAATAAATTAATCATAGATTACTGCCATAGGATTAATAGTGATAACAATTGCTTTTGCATGATGCTACATCCACACCACTAGGTGTCAGTATAAAGCATTTCAGTGCAACATAAACAAAAGATGAGTATGTACCTAGCTTTCATAACAAGCTAATAGGCAGGTGCGATCTCTTCAGAGCTACACTTCCAAAGGATAGATCGTCACGTATAGCGCTTTCAAAACCAGGCCTTCGCCAGATACAGGCCTGTTCTTCATGCAAACAGCCTGATGAAAGTTGATGAGTAAACAACATGTGTTTCCATTTACTGTACCTGCCTGCAGCCAGAGGGGGGAAAGCCCAAAGTCGACTGTGAAAACACTCCCTGCAGGTGTGAAAATAAAAGCCAGGGCTAAAAATACAGTCAGCAGCTGGGAGTTATTTGGAATGGGCTGTGTGCGGAGGAGAGCGCGGCAGTCCAGCTGGGGAGGCAGGTGTGGATGGGCTGACCGACAGAAAGCTGCCTATTTAGTCACACTGCAATCCCTCAAAGCAGATGCCGCGCAAACACGCCTAGCGTTTGCTCAATTTCCTTTTGTGTTGACTCATGCATAGCTTATTTGCGGTGGGCATTTCGGTGAGGGATGGGTTGGGGAAAAAGCTTCCGAGCCAGCCGGGTGAGGAAGGAGAATGACAAATGGAGAGAGCGAAGGAAAGAGAGAGAGAGAAAGAGAGAGAGAATGAGGATGCTTTATACAATCTTAGCGCAATCGACCGGCCCCTGAGCCGAGCCTCCGATTCCCCTTGACAGTTATGCACTTCACTGGTTTTCGCGTCGAGGAGTTTTCAGACGAAACAGGATTCTCTCTCCTTTTTGTTTTGTGTTTGTATAACATGTGAAGCGCCCTGTATTGTAGCTCTGTCATCACCTATCCATTTAGCTGTAGCTTCAGACCGCAGTGCCTTTTTCGGGTCAAGCGTGGCCAGTGCCTTCCGAGACTTGCCTCTCATTTTTCATACATATCGCCTCAAGGACAGAAGGAGATGTAAAAATGACCCCCCGCTACTTTCTCTAATGAGTTCATATACAAATGACCTCCCTCTCTCTACTTTTGTCTCTTGATTGACAACGGGGGTTCCCTTTGACCCACATGTGCATCTGTTATGCGACCCACATAAGGCAGTAAGATTGAGTGATTGAAGCGTTGTGAACCTCGGGGCGAGTCGGTTTTTGTCCGGCCCGGCTTTTCCGCGAAGCCCGGTCCGCTTTGAGCTCATTTGCATGTTCAGCCACAGTCGTTTCTTAACTCGCAGAGTCTGCAGGAGTCCCCGTCTCACTGGGGAGTCAAGTGAGTAACGCTGTTAGCACTAATTAGCAAGATTAGCTGCGCCGCTAATCTCCAACCCAAAACAATCAGAACAGAAAATCCCATGTTGTGACAATTATCTTTGAATATGTGAAAAATTGGATCACATGTTTTTTTTCCCAGATTTCATTCTGTTTTCTCCTCAGTGATATGACATTTGGGAAATCTATGAATGCTTCTCTGCTTCTAAGAAAAGATTGGTTTTACTAAAGTAGTTTTGGGTGTGGCAACTGACATAATTTGAGATTGTTTTGAAATCAATTATTCTGTGCATTGCCTGTCAAGTTCTGTCATGAAACTCTGAATAGCACAGGATAAGGGGTCATTAATGCAAACTGATGATATTCACAGCGTTAAACCATTTGGCACAAGCTGATTGGTTCATGTTACATATTCAAATGGCTGGTTAGCATTCACTAAAGCATTTCAGAGCGCGCTTTCCTCTGAAACCCTTTACCTTCCCCAGCTCCACCTGTTTCTATAAATCTGCTTTGGGTTAAAATGTACACTACATGTGCAGCAGCAGTATGTCTTAAATAATCACAGCACTATATTTGCATATTAATTGACAGTAACAAGTTTCTCTACTTGTTTTGCAGCAGCAGCAATTCAGCAGCGTAGCAGATCCAAATACATTAACATTGTCATATCCATTACCATGCTAAAATCTTCTGAGAGTTGTCATGATAGAACTAGTTTTAAGGAAGACTTGTTTTCTTGGGTTCACTTGACCCATATTTCTTAATGTAAAGGTTCAAGCAAAAAAAAAAAAAAAAAAAAAAATCTGTAATTTACTCTCATGCATTCTAAACCTATTTTCTTTTTCTTTTTTATCTGTAAATCACAAAAGAAGATATTTTGGAAAAAAATGTTGTTTTATTGTCAATACTATAAAAGCAACATGTTCTCATGATGAAAACCTAACTCTGGAAACTTTTTCACAAGATGCGAAGTATGTACCGCCATGCACTTCTCATATTTGATGTGCGTATGGTACGTTTTATGTGATGTTGGTTTTGTACGTTGCACAGCAGTTCTTATTTGAAATGCCTGCTGAGTGGCGCTATAACTCTAAAGCTCTGTGACGTTTTAAAATATTGTACCATCTGCATTACACCTAAACCTACTCGATAATATGAAAAAAAGCAAATGTGACATAAAAACGCAATTGCAAGCATGCCATTTTTGCTTGTTTTTCGATATCTCATCGTTTAGCTCTTTCATCGTAAGTTATGTTTTTCATGAGATTTGTACCCAAGGATTTCGTACAAGCTTGTTACGTCCGGAAAGCAAAACATTTGGAGCTGTAATCATAACTGTGTATGAAAACAATTACAAGTGATGTTTTACTGCCTGTAGTGTTCATTTCTGTTAGAAACTGCAGTGAAATGTACTTATTGGTACGTATATCACGTCTTGCGAAAAAGTACCAAGTGGTATGTTTTCGTCATGAAACCAGGTAGTATAAAAGTTAATGGGGTCCAATATTGTTTAGGCACCAACATTTTTCAAAGTATCTTATTTTGTGTTCTGCAGACAAAAGAAAGTCTTACAGGTTTGAAATGTCATGTGGATGCTTTTTGTAAATGCTATTCTTTTTCTTTTTCTAGAAAAATCTAGAACCTAATGAGCCTTACTAATTTTTGGTGGTTGTAATCCTTGGCTGATATAACAACCTGATCTCATGGCAATTTGTGCATATTTTACGAGGTGGCTAATTTGTCCAAATTTGTATGACCTTTGCTAAATCGTACGTGTTTTACGAGTTCCCTAATTCGCATGAATTTGTACGAATGACCTACCCCTAACCAGACTTCTAAACCTACACATCACTGGGGTCTAGACAATTCATACAAAATTGTATGAATTCGTACAAATTAACCACCTCATAAAATACATACAAATTGGTTGTGAGATAGTGTTAGCTATAAAGTTTAAGAATGGTGGTTTTCATTTAAAAGTCAGCATGCAGCGAAAATTGCAATTGTCTTTTCTTTTTCTGTAGTGAAATGTACAGTAGGACAGGGTTTTATTTTGTCCTCAGCAATTTAGAAATAGACAATTGGATTGTTGCAAAAGGGAGGGGAAATTTAATGTATTTAAAAGATTTCAAGGGCACAAATAATAGTGTGCATGGACGACATTTGACTCTTGAGTCGGGGGGGCAAGAAAAAAAAAATGAACAAAAAAAAATTTGGATGTAAGCATTAAAACAATGCCCTACCGTATTGCAGCACAATAGGCTGAAACTCGCCACAAAGCACCGGCAAAAATAAATAATGAATGTGTCGGGGAAAGAGTAAGGACATATCTCAATTGTTTATTAATGTCAATGTCGCAAAGATTCTGACTCGCAATCTCCTTTTTGGACGCGCCTTGAGAGAGAAATTCATCTTTACTGATTACATAATGAACAAGTTTTTGTTTTCGATTTGTTTTATTTCGTTAAATAATAATTTAAAGCTTTCTATAGATATGTTTATCATGTCTGTGAGGCGTGCATTTCGCTTTATTTTTGATAAGCACTCCTGTTCAAGAATGAGACGACAGAAAGCACATCATTTTTTGTTTTCTTTATTTTATAAAAACACTTTAACGTTTTTTGATGTATTACTCTTTCCTTTGTGAGCAAAAATGATGGATAATTTTAAATTGCTTCTACTGAAAAAAAAAATGCAAGTGATTGTGCTGGTGCCTCGATGACCTGCAAAGCGGCTTTAGCTTCCACTTTCTGCACAAACTATGTGCCTAATAGCGCACATTTATCTTTAACGTTTAAACATTGTTTTATACTTGAACTGTTTTATATATATATATAGATTTTATTTTAGGCAAGTCTTGATGATTTGAGAAGGCAAACTGATCAAACAGACAATGATCAGTCTTCCGCTGGGCGTTGTTTGTTAAAAACAAAAAACAAAAAAACTTATATTTAACAAACAGAAATGCTTCACACGTTTTTCTAAATTAACTGAATAAAAAACGAAACTAAATATAATAACTTTGCCGTTACATACAAAGTTGAACTAAAGGGGAAAATATTTTTGTCCCGTCAATTGCTTTGAAATCACTGTGTCAGTCACCGCTCTTTCGAGAATGAACCCAGCATAAATATGCAGATGTAATTCCCAAAACATAGCAGCATGTATGTGTCCTAAAAAAACGAAAGTTTCATACAAATTCTGAATGGATTATAGCCTGGAAAGTGCAAAGCGCGCTCCCTTTATTATCACTAAAAGCGTCACTAATCTTAGTTCATAGAGATCTCACAAAGTTCCGTTATAATCAATAAAGCTTTCTAAACTACACAATGAATCTTTTATTTGCATCGCGTCTACACTTAGTCATGAAATGATTCACGACCGCGCAAAACGGCACTTAATAAAAACCAATCCGGCGCTTTCAGCGGTGAGTGAATTCTGACAAACTGTTTCTAATTGTTCGAAATCAACACTGCTCAACGCTGCAAAAACACGTTGGATAATTTGCCAGATCTTCAATTGCTTTGCTTTCGTTTGAGGGTATATAGCACCGTCTAGTACCCCAGTAGAACCGGGCCTAAGCTTGGTTAACCACTCCAGTTGCAAAGGGGCTGTCGGGGATTTCATGACTAACCATAGGGGGGGCAACTGCCCCCCCTTGCCCCCCCCTAATGTCGCCCATGATAGTGTGCATAGATAAATAATAAATAATCACTGCAATTTTCCATTAAAAAGTCAGAATAGTCAATTTTGATTTCATCAAAACTTACATTTTTTCCAATGTGACTTGCTGCTTATCTTAATATTGACAAGTTTTCTTAAGCAAGGCGTTAGTTACGTTGGAATAGTAAAACATTATGACTGGCAGTAACTGAAACAAACAGTCCCCCATCACCCATCACTGAGCACAGACCTCTATTCTCCAGGGCCTGCTGCTTACCACACACAAAACACTGGTCTCTAGCGGCCTGGTGTCTTGTGGATGGGAGTTGTTATGAAGTTTGATGTCTCATGTAGTTTTACTCTTGCTTACTGAACAAGGCAGCCTCAGCAAAGCCAACACACCACAGCTTGCAAATGGAAAATTCCAGCGAGAGACAGACACATCACAATAACAAAATGTGTGAGGGAATATAAAGAGTGTGGCCAAATATTCTTTCGTTCGCAAGATATCTTGACATTTTCTTCCACAGATTCCAGATGAGACCTGTTACTACTTTTTAAGTAGTTGGATTCAAAAACACTAACACGCCTGTTTCCACACGACATTTATAGTGTACGGGGAAACTATGTTAACCAAGAAAAATAGCTTATAGGCTATAGTCCAATTAGAGATGGTGCTTGTGTCAGTGTTGGCAGGCCCTCTCATTTTTCTTGTTTACATAAGACGTGTCAAGTCCGGTACACAGTGTGAGATCTCCTCTCCAACTCGCACTTGCAGTGAGATCACGTTAGCAACGTGTTATTGAAGTAACAGCTTTACGTGTACAACCGTGCCTTGAACCTGTCCTCCGTCACAGCTCTGTACCTTGGGGTCATTTAAGATCCACTTTCTTTCCAGAATCAGGTCCAAGCGCATGTGCTAATAGACTTTTCTCGCCTTCTACCAGTGCTCTAATTTGCACCTCAACTGCGGGCCAATCCTGCAGAGACATGCAGACCGTTCGCTTCAAATAGGATTGGCTCGCAAAATACAACAATTCAAGCTTCTCTTGATAATTAAAAGATGAACTCATCCAAAAAGTCTTTACTTTATTTAATCACCCACATGTCATTTAAAAGCTGTTTTTTTAAAGATTTAAAAAAAAAAATCCTGTTGTATGTTTCACAATATTGCCATTTTTACTGTATTTTACTGTCGTTTAGATGAATACATATTTCATATAATTTAAACCTCAGTAAGTCTCAAATGAGACAGACCAAACTTTTGAACAGTAATGTGCTTGATTCATTAAAAATGGTAAAAATGGTTCCCAGCCCTAGTCTCAAATCTATCATATGGCTTCAAAAGACTGAATATAGCTCACAAGTCATAAGGACTCCTTTATGCCTCTTTTATGTGCTTTACTGACACATCAGAAACACTGAGTTCTGGGGAGTTGTGATTGAATGTGGAACATTGGTATGATTTGAATGTTGAATGTTGGTGCATGGCATGGCCTGGTGCATGGCATGTTTGTGAATATGTTCTGCAGATAAGTGCTTATCTGCCGGATGTTGTGCCAGAGTTGGAGCTGTTTGATAGGGATGCGTTGCAAAGCTGTGGAGGGTTTTGGCGGTTTAGTGGGCGGCTGGGAAGGCACATGGATGCATAGGCTGCCTGCGGGTGTGGCAAATAGCCTAATCCCACTTTAATCTGCTCACACTCTGTGTAAATAACTGATTAGAGAGTGACACACACATGCCGAGCATCCACAGCCCACAGCACTTTCATTTCTCTGTTTGAGTGTTTAGCACATCACTTAAGCACTATTGGGACGAGATTAGCTTTCTCAACCATGTTTGAGTTCATTATTAACATAGGATGTCTATGATTCCATGTACTGATTTGACGGGATTGAGATCTTTGTAGTTTTTGTTAAAGGAGTAGTTCACTTTCAGAACAAAAATGTACAGATAATTTACTCACCTTTTTTGTCATCCAAGATGTTTGTGTCTTTCTTTCTTCAGTCTTAAAGAAATTATGTTTCTTGAGGAAAATGTTTCAGGAATGTTCTCCTTATAGTGGACTTCTTATAGTGAACTTCCAAAATGCAGTTTAAATGCAGCTTCAAAGGGCTCTAAACAATCCCAGCCAAGGAAGAATGGTTTTATCTATGGAAGCGAGCGTTATTTTCTACAAAAAAAAAATGTGCAGTTTATTTACTTTTTAACCTTAATTGCTCATCTTGTCTAGCTCTCCGATGCACATGCACTGTAAAAAGTTTTCACCAGATTCAACTTAAAAACCTAAGTTCAGCAGCTGCCTTAAAATTTTTAAGTTAAATCATCATAAAACTACAAGTCATTTCAACTTATTACACTAAAAATGAGTTGATTTACCTTGTGAGTTGAAATGACTTAAGTTGATCTAACTTAAAATGTAAAATTTTAAGGCAGCTGCTAAACTTAAGTTTTTAAGACTGAAAACACTGTTCAAACTATGTGTAATGTTAGGGTATATCAAAAAACTTTAATTCCTTTTTTCTCCTCCAACTGCATCGTCCTACATAGCTGCAGAAGTACCAACCCAGTGTTTACAAAGCCATTTGAAGCTGCATTTAAACTGCATTTTGGAAGTTCAAGATCGCGGGCACCATAGAAGTCAACTATATGGAGAACATTCCTAAAATGTTTTCCTCAAGAAACATAACTTCTTTATGACTGAAGAAAGAAGGACATGAGCATCTTGGATGACAATGGGGTGAGTAAATTATCTGTAAGTTTTTGTTCTGGAAGAAAACTTCTCCTTTAAGATGAGAGTATTTGTTTTTTTTTGGCTGTGGGTGTTACGAAAGGTCATGTGTTTTGGACACATCCATTACCAAACCCACTGAATTAAATTAGACTTATACGGGACAATGACAAATTAGAGTGTTTAAACATTTAGTGTAAACACATGTGCCAAAACCTTAGACACATAGTCATTGTATTCATACTGGTTTTAATGGTTTGGAAAACTTCATTCCTCTATTTTCAAGAAAAGTTCAAATTTAATGACTTCTGTCTTGTGGTGCAACCATCAAGTAAACAACAGTATTATTTTAGTATGATTTATATAATATTATAGTGTTTATTTCAATTGAGGTTTTATTTGATATTTTCACTTTTCCCTTTAATTTTAGCAGTTTTGTTGAGTCATTTTTGTTAGTTTGTATTTAATGCTTTCAGTTTTAATTTAAGCACTTTTAACTGCCACTTATTTTATTGCAGATAGCTAATATAGCTTTTGATTTTTCATTAAAGTTTAAGTAAATCTAACATTTTGTTTTATTTTATTTGAGCTTTTTTAATAATTAAACATTTTGTAATAGTTTTAGTTAACACTGGTAAAAATAGTAATGACATGTTCTTACATTACATACAGATAATTATCTTTCAAGTATTTCGTACAAATATCATGAATTATTATTTCATGAACATTGAGTATTTTGGGTCGCACCACATGACTTTTTAGAACTGTACACTTTCCTAAAGTCAAATTATCCGATATTTTAATAGATTTATTGACCTTGACACAGTCATGAGAATCTGCAGGGGTCCTCTCTCTATGAAATCATTTCTTGTTTTATTGTTTATTGTTATTTTCGTTCTGCATACTTCTGCATCAAGAAAATTAGCTTTAGCTTCGGTATCCGACAAAGGTCAAAATAAATGAGAAGAATTGTTCTGAAATAATGATGCACCACAATCGCAAACCAGATGAGACTGGATTTTCCAGAGGATGCCCGAGTTGAAAATCAGTTGGTAAATTGCTCCGTAATTTTGGTTGTGAAAAGAAAACAACTGCTATGTTGATTTGCACTGGATTAAAACCACAAAGTACATCTGTGAAGCACAAATTTATCCGAGCTCCTCGGGGAAAACTAGTCCCATCTGAATAGGGCTATATTTGATAAAACACTCTCGTGTTTGCATTGATCCAAAGAGGGACTGAAATGACTCGCACGAAGATGGATTTATCTGATGACGACGGCTGCTATCTCTGAGAACCTGGTGTCATATGTGAGATGCAGACATCCATGTTCCAGAGGAGCCAGACACCACAGGCAATTGTCTGTGTGTCTGCGAGTGGCCATATGTTGCACGTCCTTGTGTCGTAGCTTAAGGGAGATGCTCCCCTAGAGATGAGAGGTTATTGTAGTTTGAAATGAATCCCTCATTCCTCCCCCTTTCCCATCATGCTCCATCCCCCTCAGCTTCACTCACTCAGTCATTCTCATGGGATCGAGAGCAAAAAACACAAGAGTCTTGATCAAACAGGTAGCCGCCACCAAATGCTGTCAGATGGCTTTGGTTTCGCCCCCGGTCCTCTAAAAAAAAAGTTTAAAAAAAAAGGAGAAAACAGACCGTTTCAGTTGCCGAGCCCCTTTCATCTGCCTCCAGATGTGGTTTAATTTACTGCGACTTGGCTAATTATGGTAATTAAGGATTAATTACTGTTAATTACTTTCGCATAAACTCATCACCAGTCAAAGAGCGAAGCCTTATGAAATGTGCCACGCGTGCAAACACACCACAGGGACCTCGGTGAGCATGCGGGGGTCCCTTTACATGCTGTCGCTCGTATAGAGACCCTCTTTAGGGCCACAACAGAGCGAGGTTACTGCTCTCACACGATCACCTCTGCTCCCAACCTCACCTGCACAGATGAACATCAAAGTATGACCACACTCAGTCCTGCTACTTTGTTATTTTTTAATAGTTATTTGATGACGCTCACTCATTAGACACATCACTGAAGCTGCTGTTTTGGGAATATTCATTTAGATTTACCCAAACATGATCTGTCAATGTTTAGTCAGGTCTTTCTTGCTTCCATGAAAATCTAAAGGAGACATTTCGAAGAATGTTCATGCTTTTCTTTTCCATACAATGAAAGTGAATGATGACTACAGCTATCGTGCAAGATTTTAAAAGCGAGTTAGACTTTCAGGATTAAGTTTCTATCTGTTCTTCTTAGGACTGAACAACATATCATAATAAAATCAATATCGCAATATATCTTAGTGTGATTATCAAATCTCAAAGGGTGCAATTTAATTAAAAAATATATATGCACTGCGGGTTTCCATGAGAAGTACAGCTCTGTGTTCATTTGCATATATTTATTTGCCGGAAAACCACCACCACAATAAAATCTTAATGTTTGCAAATGAAATTAAGAGATAATTTGCAATGTAAAAAAATATATTTGATCAAAAATACAGAAAAAATTAATATTGCAAAATGTTATTACATTATAAAATAATGTTTTTTACTTTAATATACTTTAAAATATTATTTATTCCTGTGATGCAAAGCTGAATTTTCATCAGCTGTTACTCCAGTCTAAAATGTCACATAATCATTCAGAAATCATTTTAATATGCTGATTTATTATTAGAATTATCAATGTTGGAAACGGTTGTGCTGTCAATTTTTTAGATTTTTTTTTTCCAGGATTCTTTACTGAATAATAAGTTTAAAAGAACAGCATTTAATCAAAATAAAAAAAAAAATCTAACAATGTAAATATATGCCATCACTTTTTATTAATTTAACACATCTTTGGTGATTAATTTCTTAAAAAAAATAAATAAATAAAAAATAAATAAACATTTATTGACCCAAATCTATTGAACAGCAGTGTATATTGTTAGAAAACCTTTCTATTTTAAATAAATGCTGTTCTTTTTAATCTTTTATTGATCAAATAAATATTAAGCAGCACAACTGTTTTTAACATTAATAATAAATCAGCATATTAGAATGATTTTTGATGGATCATTTGAAGACTGAAGACTGGAGTAATGATTCTGAAAATTCAACTTTAATTACAGATATAAATTAAATTTTAATGTATATTAGTATAGAAAAACATTGTTTTATATCATAATTATATTTCACAATATAATTGTTTCTGTATTTTTGATCAAATGAACACAGCCATGATGAGCATAAAAACATAAAATAATCTTTACAAATTATATATTCGTATAGTATTCTATATTTTCTGCGTTATATACATTATAAACCAGAAGAACAAAATATTACAATATCAGTACTTTCTAGTATCATCCATTCCTACTTCCACTTAAAAAGCTATCAGATAAGTTCCGAAAACTAGTAATAATAATACATTTGGTTACTAAATGGTTACTTTAACTTTTTCCCCTGGTCTTTAAGCCATAAAAGCAGGGTTTGCACAATTTTATTTTATTTTTTTCCTGTCTAAGTACATTATTTTTTAGGCTGGTGATTATTTCCAAATAAAGCCGTTAAAGTCATCTGTGATTTTTTTTTTTTTTTTTTCTGTCACAATATGCATTATATATTTGTATAGTATTATATATTTTCTGCGTTATATATAGTATAACACAGAAGTACAAAATATTGCAATATCAGTACTTTCTAATATCATCCAGTCCTAGTTCCTCTTATAAAGCTATCAGATAAGTTCTGAAAACTAGTTTTATAATGCTTTTTAGTTTTTTCTTTTGGAAAGTATTAAAAGTATTATTTATTTTAGAGCTTCACAGCTCCTCTTCCCTGTCCACTTTCATTATAAGGTAAAAAAAAAACAAAAAAAAAACAGCATTACCATTCTTCAAAACATCTGCTTTTGTGTTTTGAAGGGGGAAAAAAGTCTGGTCTGGTTTAGAACAACATACAGTAAGACAGTATATGACGTTCATTTCTGGGTGAACAATCCCTACAAAGCTATCTTCTCTGCTTTGTGTGTGTCAGCCTTCAAGTAGAACTCTGCAGGTATTTATTCGAGGAGAAAGATGACTTGATTTCCTTGGCGGTTGATTGTTACAGAGAAATTCCTCTCTAACATGCAATCCTCATAAAGGAAGCAATATACAGAGAGCTGGCGGATTCCCTAAGGAGCAGAGATTAAGTCATACGCACCTCTCCCTTTAGTAAACAGGCACCACACGCATGCAAGGGATGACAGAGAGGAAACCATTCCGCTCCGGCTCGATTAGATTAGCAAAATTCACTGGGAGTGGAGGAGGGGGGAGAGAGACAAGCGTGCATAATTAATTCTGACTTTGATCACTGTCGCTGTCTTTCAAAGGGATCATTTCCCATCTCCAGCTCTTTAAGAGACAGACATTATAGAGCAACTCTGGAAACTCGATACGTATCCATTGGAAGCCAATGCAAAGTGCCAAAGTGAAGTTTTATTGACAAACAGCCAAAAGCTGTGTGAACTTTTAGTGTTTTTTCGAAGTTCAGATTTATGTGTCAAACACCATGAACTAAATGAGCCATTCTCATGTATTCTTGTCCTTGTGATTTGTCCTGGCGACATACCCAAATGAAAGATATCTAATTTAGCCCAAAGGCTATAAAAACTCGGCTAGCCTAATGCGGCAAGCTGAAGTCTGATTAAATCTAGTGAGGTACGTTTCCAAGGCACCTTGAAAGACAGGACTTTGATAGCCTGAGGACACTTTGCGTCGGCTGTTTTGATTAACAAATTCTTTTAATGAAGGTCTTTAAGTAGAAGTGCGCAGCTCTAAATTGTCTTGTGGTGTGCACCAGACTGCCTGGTGGAGGCTTGCTAATGCTAATCACGGTTATTAGTTGTAGCTTGGGGGCCTGTGGTGTCCCAGCTCTCCGCTCTTCTTCTAACCCATCTCGCTGACCACCGTTCGTGGGGAGGGGGAAGGGGGGCAAGAGAGGGAACAACGGGAGCCACCAAAGCTGCGTAATATAACGCCTGTCATCTCCACTCCCACCAGCTGTCATCACGGCAATGTACTCCAGTTCATTTTTTTAATTGACACCGTACTTTACCATTCCATTTCAGTTCCTTTCCCCTCCTCCTCTGCATCTTCAGCATTCATTCTGTCACCCTCTGATTCCTTGAGCCTTTCTTTCATTATTTTTAAGAGAATACGGGCCAGTTTTTGAGTTTAAATTTTCAGACTCTGAACTGACTTAAATGAATAAAAATCCTGTCATAATTACTCACCTTGTTGTTCCGAATTATGCATATGCTGTTGTTTTTCAGTTGAACAGTTTTTTTTATTATTATTATTCATATTTAAATGAATTATTCCTTTAAGGCGAGACACTGCAGGTAAATAGTGTAAAAAAAACAACAATTAATAGTTATCACCTTACTTGCCCAGTTAATTGATTACATTGATAATTGCAAACATTTTTTGTATTCCAAGTTTTTTTTTTTTTTTTATGTTAGGTTTAAATATGGAAATGAGGCATTGTTATATAAAATATTGACTAATGTGCATACATTTCTAGTACAAAAATCTAAACACTGGATGAAGTCAGTTTCAAAATTCTTTTTTTGACATATTAGAGTCAAATGTTTTTACACAAGGAATTTGGGGTATCTTATATTTGTCACTCCATAATTCAGAAAATACTTATATTGTCACTTTTTTTGGGGGGGAGGGGGGGGGGTGTAGGAGAAAAAACTCATTTTGAGAAAACAGCCTTTAAAAATATGAATTGTAATTGAAATCTATTGACACAAATAGATCAAATGCTATAAAAAGAAACACTTAACAGTGTCTTTTGGATGTTTTCTTTCCACTAGTCTGAAAAAACACAAAATCTTAAACTTGACAGGTGCATTAAAAAAAACAGTCTTTGCCTGCAGTGTCTGCCTTTAAAATAAGAACATTTGCTTTAATGTTTGTATATATATATATATATATATATATATATATATATACTTACTCCAAGCTTTATAGCTATTTCATATATATATATATATGGCATCGTCGGCGGGGGGCGGGGGGAGGGTGGTGGTGAGGGATGGTTGTTGTTAAATAATTAATTCATAATGAGTTAATTAATTGTAGCCTATCGTTTCCACCAGTGCTTAATTTGAGCCGGATCCTGCCGGATCCTGTTTCGGAAAATGTCAGATTTTGGATTTTTGCGTTCTGGTATTTGTTTTTAAAGATCCAGCATTAACAAGTGCATTAGATCGTGACAGTGCACACGTGCATAAGAGACAGAGCAAGCGCGGGTTTATGTAGATGTATTTGAAGGATGTGCTTTTTAAAGTTCAAAATCTCTCTCATTTGATTGCTTACTGCCTAAACCACTCTCTGCAAACGCATTTAATGAGCAGCGGAATGTTTAGAGAGAAAGTGTAATATCAGAAATAATACCAAATCAAGCAAAATATTATTATGTATTAACATTATAAACACTATAAACATAGCTATAAGTTAGTTACCCTGACTCCAAAATGAATCGTTTAAATGTAACTGTATTCAGAACAGGAATGAAACAAAATATATAAAGTTAAGAAACCAAAACAAAGCGAAACTAAAAATAGCAGGCGTTGGGCTCACGCACCTCTGTAATTCTACGCAAAGTGTTTTCCAACTGTTTCCATATTCCCAATGTATTTGAATGATAAACTGTTATTTATAATGTATACTAGGCTTTGTATTGTACGTTCGTATTTCGATGGAAAAAAATATATAATCTCTTGTTTTTTGTTCCAAGCTCTGTTCGTTATGGTAAAACCATGAAAGTGTAGTTTATTTAATCTAATTTAATCTAAATTATTTTGATTTTTTTATGCTGTCTTTGTATGCCTCATTTATTAATGTAAACGAACTAGTTCGTGTGTAATTCATTAGGAGTTCACTGTAATTTGTATTGTGATCGCTGACATTATTATTTAATGTTATTATTTCCTCATAATAATAATAATAATAATAATAAGTAAAGATGCGGAAACTGAAAGCATGCATTTCATTTGGCTATATGTGATTAAGTGTGTGTTTTTTCGCCAGCGGGTTGCTGCTGCTGCGGCAGGGGAGGGGCGAGGCGGGGCGGGGCGGGGCGGGGCGGAGGATCGCGATGCCGGCTCAGCATCGTGATGTCTATCGGCCATCGGCGATGGATGATGGCATCGTCTATCGACCCATATAGATATATGTGTGTGTGTGTGTGTGTGTGTGTGTGTGTGTGTGTGTGTGTGTGTGTGTGTGTGTGTGTGTGTGTGTGTGTGTGTGAAATAGCTATAAAGTTTGGAGTCAGTAAAAAATGTTTATTCAGAAAGGAGGCATTACATTTGACATTTAAGACATTTGTAATGTTTGTAAAGATACACACACACACACACACACACACACACACACACACACACACACACACACACATGGGTTTACATGTTTTATGGGGACATTCCATAGGCGTAATGGTTTTTATACTGTACGAACCGTACTTTCTATCGCCCTACACCTACCCTACACCTAAACCTAGCCCTCACAGGAGATTGTGCATACTTTTACTTCATCAAAAAAACTCATTGTGCATGATTTATAAGCCTGTTTCCTCATGGGGACCTGAGAAATGTCCCCACAAGGTCAAAATCTACTGGTATTCCTATCCTTGTGGGGACATTTGGTCCCCACAACGTGATGAATACCAGGTACACACACACACACACACACACACACATGTTGGGTTTACATGTTTTATGGGGACATTCCATAGGCGTAATGGTTTTTATACTGTACAAACCGTATTTTCTATCGCCCTACACCTACCCTACACCTAAACCTAGCCCTCACAGGAGATTGTGCATACTTTTACTTCATCAAAAAAACTCATTGTGCATGATTTATAAGCCTGTTTCCTCATGGGGACCTGAGAAATGTCCCCACAAAGTCAAAATCTACTGGTATTCCTATCCTTGTGGGGACATTTGGTCCCCACAACGTGATGAATACCAGGTACACACACACACACACACACACACACACACCAGTTTTTTTTAATTTTATTGTATTTTATTTTTTACATTTTTCAAATGTAAATAATGTTCCAGTCACATTTTCCTGGTTAAATAAACATTACTTACACCAAAAAAATTAAACTTTATTTTTTTTACATTAACAGATCGGTAATCTGTTATATATATGAATCTAATTGTCTAGTTGTGTTTTTAAGCATTTTACATTTATTCCAAAATAATAACTCATGGCATCAACAACTGACCCTACTTCTGGTATGAAACAAGGTCTCAAACTTGTCAGTTTTTAAGAAGTTAAAACAGTAAATAAAGTTTTGTGGCTCTTTAATGTTGTAACAGATCAGTTTTTTTATTGCCTCAGTACAAACAGCACATAACGGCACAAAAACAATCGTCTTTTCATATTTACTTAAAGCACAAAATAAGCATGAATGAACGTTAGAACATATTTTATTTAAAAAAAGCGAGAAGATGTCCGTACACACCGTTTTTGAAGTTTAAGTTCGCCAAAGCTAATATACTCTCCTGTCTGATTTATGATTGGTCAGATCGCTTGTCAATTTGCGAAGGGTCAGTTTAAACAAGTAATAATTTATCAAAGCTCAGTAAATATTGGTCACAGACATGGTGATTTATTTAAAATTTTACCAAGCTGATTACTCACTAAAAACTCCCACAGATCATGTTTTTTGTGCCATTTTACATTTTATTTTGATCTAACAAAGTGGATATATTGGTCGCATGAGCCAATCACAGCCGAACATAACCAGTCATATCCAGTCATTGCCTCCTCTCAAGTAACTTTCCCCCATTAATTCTCAATTACCACCCACCAAACTGCCACACTTTAGGGAGTCTTTTAAAACTCAGTGGGCTCAGGGGAGGTGAGAGAAATGTCGACTCTCGCTGTAACCTATACAGACACAGCCTCCCTTGCGTCCTCGGAATAAATGCCCCTGACACACACACATTCTATTAATCAAAGAATCCCAAAAAAGTAGCATATATAATAATAATAAATAAATAAATAAATAAATAATGACCTGGCTTGATACTCGACTTGACACTTGACTAGCTTAAGACTACTCTAAACCACAACATGAGTGAATGATTCATACAGGATGAGCAAAACCTGTTTTATTTGTGTAGTGGGATGAGATTTTCAGCATGTGGCTGTAACACAAACTGCGATAGATCAGCAAAACATATTCAGAGTCCCTACAGCACAGACAAAGAGTGAAGAACACAGAGCTATGCTGAATGACTGTAGATGTTATTATTATGCTGCCTGTAAAGTAGATAGTCTCTGTCTCTCTCACTGTATTCAGGCTGTGTAATGAATGACGGCAATGTTACATTAGCATGTCGCTAGGGGTGGAACGGTTCACAGAAGTCACGGTTCGGTTCGTACCTCGGTTCAGACGTCACGGTTCGGTATGATTTCGGTACAGTGGAGGGAAAAGCAAAACAAAAATGCAGAAGGCAATTAGATGTATTTCCACTCACATACCCAACAACCGCTGAACAACGGCAACACACAGTCCTCCTCTTTTCCACCACTCTCTCGCCTGTACTACTGTAACTGACTGGAAAAGCGAAGTTTTCCCAAACTTGCGATCTAAGGGGCCGTTCACATGTCGCGCCTAAAAACTTTCTTTCTTCCTGATCAACAAAGCGCTTGGGCGCTTGGGCGCTTGCGCTCCGGAAGCGTCTGCCGTTTCTAAGCAACCATCAGCTGCGCTCTAGCTCCAAGCCTATGCGTCTCCATGCATTGTTTCTTCTATTAGCGTCAAAATAATGGGGGCTTGACAAATCATAAAGTTCAGGAAATCCCTGGACCACAATGATGGACCGTCGAGCTGACAAAAAATTGCTGAGTGCCAGAGAATGTAGACGGGCTCTGATAGACGCATACATAGGCGGAGCTTGGCTGCATCGACGCCAATCAGAGCTTCAGAGCTACAGCGGGGCTAAATATTAGCTGTCCCTAAAGAACCCGCGTATCTAACAGTAGTTCCGCATTACATTAATTATTTTGCAGGCAAGTTTTTTTTTTTTTTTCATACCGTGTATTCTCCGTTTAAAATCATGCACCGAACCGTGACCCCCGTACCGATTCGGTTCGAAACGAATACATGTACCGTTCCACCCCTACATGTCGCTGTCCCTCTTTTGGTCTCATGGACGAGTTGGTGACAGGCCCACCATGACACAGACAAGAGAACAAAATTCAGAAATAGAAGGGAAAAAAATGAAAAGATGGCTCCAGAGATTTACAAAGCTTTGATGCTCGTTGCTGTGCAGCCTAATACACTATTAAAATTATACATCACCTTTATTATTTTTTGCTAAAATACCAAAGCAACAGTAAATTGTGAACCTTAACCACAAAACTAGTCATAAGTAGTACTGGTATATTTGTAGCAATAGCCAAAAATACATTGTATGGGTCTTTCATTCAAAAAATCATTAGAATAAAGTAAACATCATGTTCCATTAAGATATCTTGTAAGTTTCCTACCGTAAATATATCAAAACGTAATTTTTGATAAGTGATATGCATTGCTAAGAACTTCATTTGGACAACATTAAAGGCGATTTACTCAATATTTAGGTTTTTGTTTGCACTCTCAGATTACAGATTTCAAATACTTCTATCTCGGCCAAATATTGTCCTATCCTAGCTACACATCAATGGAAAGCTTATTTATTCAGCTTTCATATGATGTATAAATGTCAATTTCAAAAAAATTGACCTTTATGACTGGTTTTGTGGTCCAGGGTCACAATGTGATACATACAGTACGACTGTAACATTTTAATGCTCAAGATTTGTCTTATTTCTTAGTGTTAGCCACTGCCAAAGTAAATAAAATATTAAATAACTTTTATAAATATAAAATATAAAATTAAGTTATTCTAGTTTTACGGTAAAAAAAAAAAAAAATGGAACCATGGATGCAGAATTTATTTGTGAGCTTTTTTATATTAGTCAACAACAGCTTTGTTGAATTATTAAATTAGTTAGACCTTTATGTCAGATAAAATAAATACATGTAATTTATTTATGAATTTATTTGAAAATATAACATTACAATTATTATTGGCTATCGCTTTTAGACAATAATATCTATATCAGTGAATCCCTGTTAGTAATTAGGCATTTAGGCAAAAGTTATAGATAAAGTGGTATTTTTTTGTAAGAAAACATCATAAAACTTGCCTAAAATTGAATGTAAATTGTCTTTCAAATGCATGAAGAATCAACCCTGATCTTTTTTTAGAAGGTTTACCTCAATCGTTTTTACTTTATTTTCTCTCCAGGCGTGTGTGAAGCACCAGTAAAGTGTGTGATGTAGTGAGGAGCATTAGATGCTTGTTGGCTGACGGCATGAGCCTGCTTGAAGATCTCAAGTCTCAGGTTACCGTATTGACTGCATCTGGAGAGGCTCCAGGGCCCAGCGCTGGCTGCCAGTGCCAGTCCAGGAAGGCAAACTTTCATCATCCTTGTCAGGGCCATCACAAGCGCCTTGTTTGACCATACATCTTCCTAATTGTGACAGAATACTTCAACATCATTAATTAAACATGCTTTCATTTAAGACGCTCACAGGGAGTTGAGGCCAGGGAGGGGGCTGGGCAGTATCACTGTTTGAAAATACAACAGCGCCGGGGCTGCTTGTTTGCATTTTCTGTTTTTCCTTTCTTTTTTTGTTTTGACTGGCTGGCTTTGTGGTCGTGTCTCTCTGTCTAGCTTTTATGGGATCGTGGCTGTGCAGTGTAAACGCCAAATGACAAAATGAAGTGGTTTCTAAGAGGTTTTCACAGTAAGACCGCAGCATCGGAAGGTTCCTCTGGCATCCGTATATTACAGTGTATGTTGTGTGTGTGTGTGTACATTCGTTCCGGTGCTATTAACACAATGTAATGTCATTGATAGGGCCTCCTCCATTCACAGATTAATTATAGATGAGTACAGAGAGAGGTGGGATTTGTCTCCTGTCACCGTTCAATTAAAACATGCCAGAGAGGGACGGTTACTTCATCTATGGCTTTATATAGTCACGCTAGCCACATCACAGTAATTCTTGTTTAGAAGAATATTCATCTCACTGACTTAGCATTAGGTCTTCTAGTATAAGGAGGTAAATGAGTTGGCGCAGTAAAATAATGAATTTACACCGTTCAAAAGTTTGGGTTCAGTAAGATTTTTCTTTTGAAAGGCATTAATACGCAACAAGAGATTTCAAACATGCAGATTGCTTTTTTATGCATTTTACTTGAAGCTGACTACCTTGTTGCTTTTTAGTGAATACAAATACTACAAAAACAACTACAAACTCAAAAAAAGTGGATTTTTTAAGGTAATATATAAAAATGCTATCATTGCAAAATACAGAATGTGAATTGTAATTAAATGGTCATTTAAACATTTGTCAGTAAGAAATGGTTACATTGATGAAAAGTGATGGCAAAAACATGTATAATGTTACTTCTCTAAAAAAATGCTGTCCTTTTGAACTTTTCTAAGCATCAAAGAATCCTAAAAAATACAATTTCCACAAAAAATATTAAGCAGCTTAAGGTTTTTAACACTGATCATGTTAAGAATTGTTTCTTGAGCACCAAATCAGCACATTAAAATGTTTTCTGATGGACCATATGACACTGAAGACTGAAGTAATGAATGCTGAAAATCACAGGAATAAATAACAGAAAATAGAATACATAGAAAAGCCATTTTAAATGGTAGTATTACTGTTTTTACCAACTCCAGACTTTTGAGCAGTAGTGTACTATATGTCCTTATTTTTATTATTTATTTATTTATTATAATCATTGTGTAACCATCAGTGACATTTATTCTCTTACTTAATTTAAAATTAGGATAATAAATAAAAAATAGAACTACCAGGTTATTTCTGGTCACTTTAATCAAAATTTACAATATAGAAACACACCTTATTGCTTATTTAATACATTTTTTGTTTTTAAATGGTAGCTTGGTTTTTAGCAATGCTGATTTCATAAATGCAATCAAGGCTCTGCAGTATATTCATATATGTGACCCTGGACCACAAACCAGTCTTAAGTAGCTCAGGTATATTTGTACCAATGGCCAAAAATATATTGTATGGGTCAAAATTATCTATTTTTCTTTTATGCCAAAATCATTAGGATATTAAGGATCATATTCCATAAAGGTATTTTGTAAATTTCCTACTGTAAAATTTTCCAAACATAATTTTTTATTAGTAATATGCATTTCTAAGAACTTAATTTAGACAAATTTAAAGGCGATTTCTCAGTATTTCAATTTATTTTTTATTTTTTTTTGCACCCTCAAATTCCACTTTTTCAAATATTGTCCTATCCTAACAAATGGAAAACTATTTATATAGCTTTCATATGATGTATAAATCTCAATTTTAAAAAATTGACCCTTATTTATCCAGGGTCACATATAGTCATAAAACAGTATACAGTATGGTATATTATTGATATAGATATAGTATATAGCATTTAAATAAGGGGAATAATTCTAGACTTTCTAACTTTGTTCTGTCATTGTTATGATTTAACAGCCACACAGTGAACTTTGGACATGGAGATAAAGTCAATCAATTTTAATTGTCATCTGTTCAGTGACATTTATTCTCTTACTTAATTGGAAATTAAGATGAAACTTCAGTTACAACGTTTATAACCAGGGGTGTGCAATATCTTGCATATTCGTTTTTTTGACTTTGCAGGCTGTTTGAACAAATATTTAACAACAGCAACAACGAAGGGAATTTAGAGACAGACCACAAAAAAATTAAAACTGCCCTCATAAAATATGGTTATTTCTTATGTTATGTTATGTCACTTTAGGCTAACAGTGGCTTTTAATATTTACAATAAAGAAACATACCTTATTGCTTATTCAATGCATTTTTTAAATAGTAGCTCGATTTTTAGCAATGCTGAACATTGCAGAAAAATGTTCACACGTTCTACTCCAAGGAGGTTTTGCAAAGAACTAAAGAGCCACGAGTCTGCTGTGTGCCATATGTCTGTCTTTTTGATAGAAAATCAGGCCAAATCCTCCTGTATCAACAGTAATCCATTCCACTCTTTGACTCCCAACTTAATTCCCTGAAGTTGATACCAGCCTTGGTTTAGACACTGAAAAGATAAACCCCCCTGACTAAACCTAGCTCGGAGCCCCTGACTGCGTTAGCGCCTCGTTTCGCCTAAACTAAAGACTTTTTTATTGCTCCAAAGGAGGATTACAAGACTCTGCAACCTTGTGATCGAGCATACATTTTAAAAAGATTACAATTTAACAAACATGAGGAAGATGTGAGTTTTCCGAGGATTATCACGGGGAATTCCAGACCCGCTTGGTCTTGTTGTAGAAGTGAGGAGAGTGAAATTAGGTCTTGCTATCAGGTGCGTGGGTTCTAGATTGGCAAATCAGCTGTGAAAAGGGAAACGCTCAGCAAAGCGACTGCTGCGAGGGTGAAATTAAGACTTGTCTAAAGGAGAAGTCACATCTGAAAAGCCTCCAAAAGTGAAATGGTCCATTAGAGACTTCTAAAAAAAACTGCTGCAGTTCATGATGCTAAGTAGCACATCAAAAGGGAAGAAGCGAGAGAGAAAACTAGAAAGAGAAAGATATCCTTGACATTAAGTTTCATATGAACACATTCATTGAATGTTTATGCTTATGTAAAATTTGCCATCAGAAAATAAACATTTGATTATTGATCTAAGATTATTTAATTTAGTCAGAATATGAAAGTGCTTTTCTTAATATTTATATTTTAGTTGGACACAGACATTTACATTTGACATATTTATGGGTCAAAGATGTTAAGATCTCCACGTCAAAAGAAATGTAAGTTTTTGGAGAATAAAATGTCAAAATTAAGTTGAAATAGTGTTACATTGTCATTCAGTGTAACACGATATTTAAAGATTCAAACAGCATGCTTAGTCTGACTTGTACGTATTAAAATATATAAAAGAATAAGGGAGCATATACAATTTTATTGTGTTTTAAATGAGTAAAAATATTCTTACTAACTAATGGGCAAAACCTAGGATAGTGGCGCATTTTAAAAATATAGAATTACAACTAATTAGTATTTAGGGTGAAATTAATTTGTCTTTGAATATGTCATAAATTGATTTTTGTTGTAAATATGCCCGACAAGATTGTTACACTGAATGATATTTAAGTGGGTGTCTTCTGTAAATTAGGGGAAAATGTATGGTATTTATTTTCTGCTCAGAAAAACAAAACTTTTTATTTTTATTTTTTTTGTAAAAACAACAACAATTTAAAGCAGTATTACACTTGTTATTTTTATGCTTAAACCCTTTTTACATCTTTGACCCTTGTGTTTGTTTGTTCATTTATTATATTTTATTATCATTATTTATTTATTTTTTACTTTTATTGATCAAAAATTGAAAATGAGAGGAATAATTCAGTTTATATAAGTTGTTACTATTGCGCTGTTTTTTTTTTTTTGTTCTTTTTGTAATTGTTCATCTAAATGAAATAAACTATAAAACAACAGGTACAAGATTATATAGAATATTTGATTTAGTATTTGACATTAATGACACTCAAAAAAAAAATGTTAACAATTTGCAGGTCATTTTTTTGCCAATAGTGGGGCTGCAACAACTATATTATCAAATGTTTAGCTGTTTTTTTCACTCCAATAATATGATGGATGACACGTGCTAAACTAATATGTTACTATTTCAGGAAAACATTACTATATCAGTGAAAAAACATTGTTTTTAAGGGGGTCGTCTTACCCCATCTTCCCCTTCAGACAGAGATAGAAAGAAGAAACCAAGGAAGGAAAGAAAGAGAGAATGATCTGCTCCTCATAAAACTGTTAATGTTTTTCTGCGGGTGGTTGAGTTCAGCTCAGTTCACATCAGCCGCGCATTGGGCACAGACCACTCACACAAACACACACACACACACACACACACACACACACACACACACACACACACACATATAAACAGGGCCGGCAGCATTACAGCCTAATCGATTGCCATGCCATTACTGAATCAAAATAAATAAAGTGCATTGCGTCGGTTTGGGGTAATTAAGCAACAGCAAAGTGAATTGTATGATTATCCGCATTCATTGTATTTATTTAATATATTTCATGCATTTAATTGTGCACTGGAGGATATGGTTGGAATGAATAAATCATTATTTGCCTCATTAGAGTTCCTCTCCAGATGAACGTTGCGCACTTCTGGGCCTGGGTTTCTTTAGTCGATGCCGTACACCAGTCACGTTCCACTGTTGCTGTCTCTTTCTATTATAAAGGCATAAAAGACTCGCTCTTTCTCTCTGGTGTTGTGCTATTGATATACACTTGTGTTTTTTATTCGCTGTGAAATAGTTGGGTGGGCAGACAGTTGAGACGAGCCTGAAATTGGACCGTCAGGGTTTTTTTCGGAAAAAAAAAAAAACAGAGCAAGATCGCTTGAAAACGGCTTGAAGTCATCGTCAAAGAGTAGAAGCGAGCAGTTTAGGATGACGGCGGTATGAAAATAATCACTTTGCGACAAAGGACGCGCTAAATGTTCGCTGTATTGCTAGGAGTCTCTAGAGAAATCTGACCTTGCCTGTGTCGCTCAACCCATGTACTGAACTCTTGACCTCTGGAGGCCTCTGACAGGCCTTGACATTTGCAGTGGGACTGAGCTGATTGGAAGAGGCTGGGTTGATTGGGTTCGGGGTTGTGGAAACAGATTGCAGCATGCTGGTTGCCTCACCCTCGGCTGTCATCTTCAAAATGATGTCACAGGAACGTTTGCATTGCCTCTGTACCACAGTAGATATTGGTTGTTTTTGCAGGTTTACATATGTATTAAGCTATATGTGTTACATGTATGTAAGTGGCTCATAACTGGTTTTGGTCTCTCCTGATTGGGTGGCAGAACACAGAAGAAAAAAAAAAGAGTGTTTAATGCAAATATAACTAATCATATAATTCAATTGGATTAGTGGAATAAAAAGACTTAATAGCTATTATCTTTTGTTTAGAATGTTATAGGCTGTATTTACACAGATTCCTCTGTCTCTTGTTTTGTCCCAATGAGATTGCATTTATTTGATCAAAAATACAGTAAAATCAGTAATATTGTGAAATATTATTACAATGAACTGTTTTCAAAAGAGCATTTATTTAGAATATAAATCTTTAGTAACATTAAAAATGTCTTTACTGTCACTTTTGATTAATTTAATGTAATGTGTGTATTTTTATTTTTATTTTATATTATAATATGCAAAGTTGATATATATTTGGTCACCACTTGACATCCACTGTAATTGTTACCAAAAACAGATATTTGGTTTATACAGTGAGTAGTGGTTTTATTTGCTTTTACTTTTTTTTTTTTTTTTTTTTCTGTTATCGCTGTGGATCTTTTACAGAAATGTATAGCTGTTCTTTTGTCAAATACGTGGTAAATCCGAATATGTGTGTTCTTTGTTACTGGTAGAATGGCTGCTGCAGGTGCTGTCTGCCGTCATTCTGTTTTCAGAACAGAACAGATGGAGAGACATCTAGTGGCACACAAAGAAACAACAGATTGTAATGTTCTAATAGCACTCCACAAACAGCCGAAACTCCTTTAAGAGTCCTTATATAATCTTCTTTTCCTTCGTACCGTAGTAATAACCAAAGCCACACAGGATCTTAAACGTCCTTCATACTTTGCGTATTTGTTTCCTGCTAATTTGATAATAAATTCCGCTACTGATACGAGACTGGTACTCTTAGATCCTTTTAACACATTGTACTAAAACAATTCTAGCATGTTTTACATTTAAATCAGGTGAACAGAGTCTTTAGAATAATTTGAACAGTATATGTGTGTCAGAGATGCATTGGAGCTAAACTAGACTGAGCTTCTCTGTAACACAGATAATATAAACAGTGATACATGTACAGTCCTAAAATCAACGAGGGAAGTTTCATGGTATATTAACTTAATCTTTATATTAACTTACATTGGAAAAAAGGAAAGCTTTCCTGATGAATATGAATCAGTAGGCAGACAGTAATGATTTAGTTTAATGTTTTAAATAATAATTTGATTCTTTTACTCTTCAGTGGGTAAATATCACAAGATCAAGAACCAAAAGTGAGTAGATATAATACTTTATTCTAAATTATTGTGCAAATCAATGAAATGATGGTTTTATTATCTCGTACCCTGCCAAGATCAGTATATAGTTCCACGTTTTTATCACAAAGAAGAGAGCAATTAAAATGAAGGATATATATTACTCCTCAAGCTCTGTAATGTCTCATAAGGAGACAATGTGATGTTATTATGTTGATTTTATTACAGACATTAACTTGACTGTTATGGAGGTCACTCAGATGATAAATTATATATGTGTTTTTTCTCATTTTTAAGACATTGCAATTCTTAGCTTTAGAAATATTATTCTGAGTATATAGTTCATCAGAAATGACTACTTAACATATACTACATGGCCATAGACAGCATAACATGTGACCCTGGACTACAAAACAGTCATAAAGGGTCATTTTAAAACTGATAGATCATCTACAAGCAGAATAAATAAGCTTTCTATTGATATATGGTTTGTTAGGATATTTGGCCAAGATGCAACTATTTGAAAATCTGGAATCTGAGGGTGCAAAAAATCTAAATATTGAAAAAATTACATTTAAAGTTATCCAAATTAAGTTCTTTGCATATTTCTAATCAGAAATTAAGTTTTGATATATCTATGGTAGGACATTTACAAAATATCTTCATGGATTACATGATTTTTGCTTTATATTTTTGGCATTCAAGAAAAATCTGTAATTTTGACCCATACAATGTATTGTTGGCTATTGCTACAAATATACCCGTGCTACTTACGACGTTTTGTGGTCCAGGGTCACATATGTCTGAAAATGTTCAGGATTTTAGTGGTTTTGATGACTGATTTTAGCAGTTGAACCTAAAAAAATTACTCAAGTGTTGTTCTCTTTTTTTGCTTCTTTACAGTACTCAGTATTCGTGGAGCTCAGGAGGAGGAGCCACCAGATGCTCAGCTCATGCGATTGGACAACATGCTGCTAGCTGAAGGCGTGTCTGGACCTGAGAAAGGAGGCGGGTCGGCTGCAGCTGCAGCCGCAGCTGCCGCGGCAGGAGGCGGCGGGTCCGATAACTCGGCCGAACACTCAGACTACCGGGCCAAGCTGTCCCAGATCCGTCAGATCTACCATACAGAATTGGAGAAGTATGAGCAGGTGAGAGAACAGAGTCTGGACTTCATAAAAAAATAAATAAAAAAAAACTCTCAAAGTGCCTTGCAAAAGTATTCATACCCCTTAATTTTTTTCATGTTTTGTTATGCCATTATGCTGCCTTATGTTAAATTACTTTTTTTCCACACCAATTTACACCATAATGGCAAGACAAAAAACAGGTTTTTAACAAATTTAGAAAATTGATTGAAAAATAAAAAAACTTAAATGATTCCGTTGCATAAGTATTCATACCCTTATCTGAGACAGTTGAGTTTTCAAATCACTTGTAGATGTTACTACACTTCGAGTGAAGTTAACCTGTGGCAAATTAAATTGAATGGGTATGATTTGGAAAGGTACACACATCTTAATATCATAACAAAACTGAAGAAAATAAATGGATATGAATACTTTCGCAAGCCACTGTGAGATCTGACCTCTGTAAACTCAAATGTTTTGAAACAAAATGTTGTAGGCCTTAGCACACCAGAAAAGTCCTCAGGGTAGGATATTTGAGCAGCTCCTGTAGTTATGTTTACATGCACAGAGACTGATTCGTGTGCCACCCCTCTGTGCATGTTCAGGCGTGTAATGAGTTCACCACCCATGTGATGAACCTGCTGAGGGAGCAGTCTCGCACTCGGCCCATCTCCCCCAAAGAGATCGAACGCATGGTGGGCATCATTCATCGCAAGTTCAGCTCCATCCAGATGCAGCTTAAACAGAGCACCTGCGAGGCAGTCATGATCCTGCGCTCCCGTTTCCTAGATGCCAGGTCTGTATAACTGTGTGTTTATCTAATGCTACATTTAATATATGTGTATATAATTTCACATTGGTAAAATATCAGACCACCAAATGCACCAAAAATGGAACCAATGTTTTTTTTTTTTTTTTTTATAAAATGTCCAAATATACAGTTGAGGTCAAACGTTTACATCCCCATTTTGACCTCAACTGACCTTAAAACTTTTAAACAAAATGGAGATGTGTACATTTTTCTTATTTTGTCCAAATATAATATTTTTTCATTTAGTGTTGCCCTTTTACCCTGATCTTCAAATTCAAAGTTTTTTTTTTCTTTTTTTCTTTTTTTTTCACTGGAGCATCAGTGAGGATTTGAACCTTCTGTAATAGTTGCATATGAGTCCCTCAGTTGTCCTCAGTGTGAAAAGATGGATCTCAAAATCATACAGTCATTGTTGAAAAGGGTTCAAATACACAAAAATGCTGGGAAAACAAATAATTTGTGGGACCTGAAAGATTTTTCTGAAGAACAGCAGGCAGTTTAACTGCAGTTTAACTGTTTAGGACAAATAAGGGTCTCATAAACAACTTTCACAAAACAAAACAAAAAACACAGCTATGGATCATTCAGGTAACGTAACAACAAAATTATCCCTCTTTTATTTTATTTGGTCTGTAAGATTTTGTTTTTAAAAGAAATCTTTTTTTATGCTAACAAAAACTTAATTTATTTGATCAAAAATAATAATACAGTAAACATAATACTGTGAAATATTATTAACATTTAAAGTACCTTTTATCTTAATATATTAAAAAATGCAATTTATTCCTATGATGGCGAAGCTTCAGCCGTTTCTCTTCAGTGTCACATGATCCTTCAGAAATC
The DNA here is from genome assembly GCF_049309525.1 of Garra rufa. Taxonomy (NCBI): domain Eukaryota; kingdom Metazoa; phylum Chordata; class Actinopteri; order Cypriniformes; family Cyprinidae; genus Garra; species Garra rufa. The sequence goes on from NC_133370.1 coordinate 33,475,871, forward strand.
ATTCTGATATACTGATTTGGAGCTCAAGACACATTTTGATTAAAACATGTGAAAAACACTTTGTTTGATATTTAATGGAATTCAATAATATTAATACATTATAAGTGTGAATAAAATGTCCAAACACTATTTGGAGCCACTGTATTTACACAGCAGGTTCAAATGTGAAGGACCTTCTAAGCACTGTAGCTTCTGAATCAAGCTTACTTTGCTTTGTCCCTATTCTCACTCTCTCTTTCTTATTATGTCTGTCTTTTCTTTCTTTCTTTCTTTCTGTTCTGTCATTTTCCATTAGACGAAAAAGAAGAAACTTCAATAAGCAGGCCACAGAGATCCTGAATGAATACTTCTACTCCCACCTCAGCAACCCGTACCCTAGCGAGGAGGCCAAGGAGGAGCTGGCAAAGAAATGCTCCATTACAGTCTCACAGGTGAGACACACCAACCTATGCCCCGTACAGTGACGCAGATTACATACGAAACTAGAAATGAGGAGCTTTCAAATAACGTTGAAGTTGAAATTAATTTATGTTCTTTCTGATGCATTCATTAATTCTTGTCTTCTCAGGTATCCAACTGGTTTGGAAACAAGAGGATCAGATACAAGAAAAATATCGGAAAATTTCAAGAAGAAGCCAACATGTACGCCGCCAAAACCGCCGCAAACGCAACCAGCGTCTCCACCCACGGCAGCCAAGCCAACTCGCCTTCCACACCAAATTCAGCCGGTGAGTCTTGCAATAAATCAACACACAAACAACAGATGTGTTTGTTTTTCATTGGGCTTCAGTAAGTTTTAGAATATAGCCTTGCTAGGCACAGAAACAACAACTTTACTGTCATCATCTGGCAAATAAGCACTTCACCATGGTAATGTTTTGAATATTCGACAATCGCCTGCCTTTAATGACGTCCCTTTACTGTAGCATTTCCATAATACCTCTTTTTATGACAACCAAATCCGCCTCTTCTTTATCTACATCAACAGCTTTGCTTGCAGCATAGCTCATATAAGACGTTTGCCTTTTACTTACCTTTTACTCACAATACGCTTTCCTGAAATTTTGCTGGCTTGACTTAACAGTTATTTGGCTAAAATAATATTTTGCTTTATCTGGTGTGAACGCACCTAAGCTAGTAGCCAGCTCGGTCGCTGTTGTCTGGTTGACCTCCTGGATGTCATTATGACGCGATGGTCAAGCCTTTTGTCATATAGCCTTGAAGTGATTAGAGGTCCATGTACATTTGATTAGTGCTCTGCGGCTTTTAAAGCGGAAATTAAGTTAAGCCCTGCTCTCTCTTAAACATCTAGAGTTCTCCTCCATTAAAAGACAAATAGCATTCTTTGATTCCTTCTGTGACTCAATTAGCACATCCTGAATGACTTGGCTGTGGCAGTGTAACTGTACTGTCCATCTGAGATGTCACTGTTGAATTAATGAAAGTCTGTTTTGGTCCTTCTTCAACGACTGTTGTTCTTAAAACACTTAAATAGCCATTGTAGTTGTTTAGTGCTAAGCTAAAGGTGCAGTCACATTAGGTTAAAGTTTGCAGGTCAAATAGGTTCATTGTCAGTAGTGAAGCAATGTATGAAGCATGTATTCCTATCAAAATGAATGATTTTACTTACAAAAATCTGCTGAACAACAGTAAATGTTACTGCATAAGACTTAATATGTATGTGTGTGGCATTCTACTACATTATAACTCTCCCTACTAAAACAAAACAGCTTTAACTTGCCTAAGGCAGTTAGCTAGCCATCCTGCTTTGCCAAGATGGTCAGGCAGGTCTGTTTTGATGGTTTTAGAGGGATTTGGGCTCTGGCCAACCAGCTAAAGACCAGCATGTCCAGGCTGAAAAAACAGCTTTGAAGAGTAAACAACCTTAGGCAGGTCAGCAAGGCTGTTCCTAAACCTATTGAACTGCCTTGTTGTCTACTTACTATATAGACAACATTCTAACTGAAAACAAACCTGAAAAGGGACTGATTTGTTTTTCTCTCCAGCATTAAAAAAAGTGTAGTGCTTTTCATGTGAAGCACTTTGGAGACCAGAATGGACAATTGAGTTAGGTCTGGATGATAAATCAATACCAATATTTATTTGATAAAATAAAATAAATCTACAATATTGATGTTGATAATAAACTTTTGAGTAATTTTCAATATTTAGCCTACATCTAGATGTTCAGTTTTATGTCAAAACTTAATCTGCCAAAATAACAGTTTGGTTTAACTTGAAGAAATTATGACAGCAATATAGACCAGTTGGAGTAGACGTCACAGTTACGTCACTTGCAGCTGCATTGTGGTGGCAGAAAAACACTGGTAACAAAAAAATCCACGAAATAAGAGATAAAATCCATTGCTGTGCTTTTGAATGTCAGAATCTGTATGCAAATCATTTTTATAGAATACTGTCATCAAAAACGCAATTTAAAGCTAAAGGCAGACGTTTAAACGGACAGACAAATGGATGAAACCTGCTATGATTACTCTACTTAAAGCATAAATTTGATTTAAACAATAGGTCTACATAGTATTCACATATGCAGTTCATATGGAACATATTATATTAGCCCTATAGCTACAGCATGAAATACTATTTAAACCTATAACCTTTTACATTTACCTATTTTATCTCAGAATTCAGACTTTCTTGCAAATGCCAGTTTATATCTCGCATTTCGGATTTTAAAATTTGATTTAACTCAACAATAGCGAGTTTGTTCATTCTGAGGGGGAAAAAGGCCGGAAGTGTGGAATATAAACTCAAAAGAGAGAATGATGAGTTGATTTTTCTTATCAGAATTGTGAGAGTCAGAATTTTGAAATATAAACTCAAATTTACCTTATTTATTATTTTATTTCCTGGTTTTCATGGACTGGCACATGAAAACGGTCATTTTCTGCCACCAGATAGGCTCCGCCCACAAAAAAGATCATTATTGTTTGCAAACACAGAATTGGTCTATATTGCTATTCAACAGAATGTTATTCTCAAAGTACTACTACTACTACTACTATGAATAATAATAATAATTATTATTATTATTATTAGAGATGCACTGAAATTTCAATTGCCGAAAATTATCGCCGAAAATAGCATTTTTGTTTTTCTGCTGAAAGAGAAAAAACGGCTGAAAATATGAACTGTGAACAGTGGAAGCCTGTTTCTGTCACTGAATGAAAAGAAAAAAAGTATTTATAATATAAAGTAATTGCAACTTTTTAATCTTACAATTCAGACTTTTTTCTCGCAATTTCGAGTTTACTCGCAACTGTGATTTTTTTCTTAGAATTGTGAAATATAAACTCGCTATTGCGAGTTATAAAGTCCAGCTCTGAGGAGAAAAAATACTGATATGTTTACAGATTTGTGAGTTTATATCTCACAATTCTGAGAAAAAATTCACAGTTGCGAGATGTAAACTCGAAATTGCGAGAAAAAAAGTCTGAATTTTGAGTTTATATTACACTATTCTGACTTCATTTCTCAGAATTGCAAGTTTATATCTCGTAATTCTGACTTTCTATCATGCAATTGAGACTTTATTTCTCAAAATTTGTGGGTTTATACCTCACAATTCTGACTTTTTAACTCACAATTGTGAGTTTATATCTCATTCTATAAAAAAAGTTAAAATTGCGAGTTTGTTTTGTGCTATTCTGAGTTGTGAGGTAACAAGTCGCAATAGCCTTTTTTTTTTTTTTTTTTATTCAGTGGCGGAAACAGACTTCCATAATTAAGTGCGGGCTTTATAGGATTTTTCATAAAATTTACATTCACTTTTATCCAAAGCGACATACAAATGAGGATAATGGAAGCAATCTAAATCAACAAAAGAGCAATGCTATGTAAGTGCTATGACAAGTCTCAGATTAGCTTAAGGCAGTATACGTAGCAAGGCTTTTTTTTTTAAATATATAATAAATAAAAAGAAAATGGATAGAATTGAAAAAGAATAGAGCTAGTTTTTTTTTTTGTTAACTGTGTAATAAATAAAAAGAAAAAAATTGAAAAGATGGAAGAATTAAAAAGAATAGAGAAGTTTTTTTTCATGATTTGAATAAATCGTAAAAAAACAGTTATATCAGATTATGTTGCATAGAACTGAATAAAAACAATATATTGATATTTAATGTTAATTATACTAATTGATATTTAATTTTCTATCCAATTTTTTATGTTATTTTCAGTAAAAGTGTGGTTACTTTATTGGCTTGTGTGTGTGTGTGTGTGTGTGTGTGTGTGTGTGTGTGTGTGTGTGTGTGTGTGTGTGTGTGTGTGTGTGTGTGTGTGTGTGTGTGTGTGTGTGTGTGTGTGTGTGTGTGTGTGTGTGTGTGTGTGTGTGTGTGTGTGTGTGTTTTATTTTTATTTAGTATCAATAAAAAGATTGAGATTGAAGATTGAAAAGTCTTATAAAATGACTTCATATTATTTAATAAAATAATGAAAAAATGCTACAAAGTACTTTCCGTTTCCAATAGATTTGATTCCAATAGATTCTACATGATGCTAAGCTAACAGCATGGACTGATTGTACTATTCTTATATTTATATTGAACAACATTTCTCTTGACTCGTTCTAACTTTGGATTTAGGATTTAGAATTTGGAACCAAGCTTGTGTAGTCATAACCACACATAACCCTCACTTACAGTAACAGCTCTGCATTACTAGCCCTCCTTACTTCAGTCTTACTGTTGCATGACTGTTTCTTGTCTTTATCTATCCCTGTCTTTCTCTGTCTCTCTCTCTCGGCCTCTCTTCCTCTCAGGTTCTGCTGGCTCTTTTAACATGAACTCCGGGGACTTGTTCATGAGTGTGCAGTCTCTGAATGGGGACTCATACCAGGGGGCCCAAGTGGGGGCCAACGTTCAGTCACAGGTAGGGAGTACCACTAAGAGAGAGAGGGGCAGATGACTGGAACTAATTTCATTCGCTTAAACCTAATCACACATTGTGCTGTCATAATGGCGGTCCTGATTACCCCGTTTGCAAAATCACGTCTCGGTAACTGCACAGTGGGCCTGGATCCATTAGTACTCCCAAGTCTTTTGTTATATTTATTGAATTACTAAGAAAGGATTCTTAGAATGTGCTGCTGCCTTTTTTAATGGGGTACTTTTGTTAACTGAGCTTAGATTTTTGCCAAACCCCTTTTGCAAGCAAGCACATGCTATTTTGTAAAAAAAAAAGTAATATTTTGTTCTTGTGTTTGACCATATTTTCATAGGAACTTTCTCCGTTAGTATTGAATGGCATGTCTATGTCATAACTGATCAAATAGTCATCATCTTGTTATATATCCTTGTCACAACAAAGTTCATCTCTCAGCGCCAGCCTGCTCATCATAGTGTCCAGAACGTGTACATTTCTGTTCAGCCGCGGCTGACATGACGGGCCTCCTGACCTTGAGGACGGACTGGGGTTACAGTTAGCCTCCAGCAGTTGTACACTGCTTCGTGGCCATTGTCAACTTCCAAATGAATAGACCATCAAAGACAGTCTTGGAAACAATACAGCTCTTGTCAGCGGGTTTGCGTATCTGTCATGCTGTCACATCCGCCACCGTGGCTGCCTGACCTTGCCCGGCACACAAGCATCCAAACACTGCGTGCTTCGGTTTGTCCCCTTTTGACGTTCACAATGTTTTCCTCCCATAACGAAGCAACTTCTCCAAAAGCTCGGGGTGCTTCATGAATATTCAGTGCTGGAGTCCCAGAGGAAATCTTCTGAAATTAGTTCATGTGTTGCAAGAATTACATGAGAGAGATTTTACATGAGTTTTTTTTTTTTTTTTTTTTTTTTTTTTTTTGGTGTGTTTTGATAGTGCCAAGTAAAATTAATAAAATATGTAAAATATATTATAAAATACATATAATTTAATATAAATTATTTGGTATATATATATATATATATATATATATATATATATATATATATATATACCAAATAATTTATATATAATTAATAATATATAATTAATAATTTATATATAATATATATATATTTATATATAATATATAATTAATAATTTATATATAATTAATAATAATTATATATAATAAATAATATATAATACCAAATAATTTATATATAATAAATAATTTATACAAATAATTAATAATATATATATATATATATATATATATATATATATATATATATACACCAACTAATTTATATTACATTATATGTATTATATGTATTATATTACATGTATACATATAAGTATAGTAATACATGTATACATATATATAGTAATATATGCTATATATATATATATATATATATAGTAAAAAATATTATAAACATTTAATGATGCTTTATGTATTTGCTTTATTTGTATGTGTTTGATTTATTTTCCCCATTTTTCTAAATTCACCCATTTATTTATTTATTTTTTCATAGCAATTCAAATACAGATGGTGTCCTTTGTTTGATATCTGTTTACAGTTATACAAATAAATCAATTACAGTCTGAATAAAATATTGATGAATTGGATAAAACCTCAAAAGATAAAAAAAAAAATTCATTCACAAATTTTTTAAATTTAAATAATTCTGAATTAAAATCTGAATAGACATTTTATCTAATATTTATTTTATTCACATATTTTTAAATGCGCATTTCTGAATTAAAATCTATGAAGACTTTTTTATAAAAAATATATTCATAGATTTTGAATGAAAATATTTAAAGTAGTAAGTATATTAATATTAATTAAATGGTTATACTATAATGTATTACTAAAAAATATTATAGCAATTATAATTATGCTTTATTATAAATAATTGTATTATAATTTGTAGATTTGTGGTTAGATTTTTGTTTATCACATTTAATTCTCTACATTTACCTCTTTAATTGCATTGTAAACAGATGTATTTTTTCATATCAATTCAGAAACAAATTGTGTCCTTTATATCTGCTTACAATAACACAAATACATTTTTAGGTAATTAGAATGAAACATTTATGAATCTTAAAAGAAATCTGAAACAAATATTTCATTCACAAATTCATTATTCTGAATTCAAATCTAAATAGACATCTAATCAGAAAATGTATTTTATTTGCATATATTTTTAAATATAAATTTCTAAATTTTATTTAAAAAAATTTAGATTTTGAATGCAAATATGTCTGAATTATTATTTTTTAAGTAATATTTACATATATTTTCTAAATATTTCCTATGATAAAATAAAAAAATTCAACTGTCCCAGATAAGGGTATGAATACTTATGCAATGTACTTATTTCAGTTTTTTTTTTTTTGTAAACATTTATAAAGTTGTGACAATTCTATTTTTACTTTGTCATATGTAATTTATTATACAATATATTGTAATACGTATAATTATGCTTTATTATAATTAATTGTATTGTAATTTGCATATTTGTGGTTTGATATTTTTTTTATCACATGAAATTCTCTAAATTCACTGCTATAATTACATTGTAAACATATTTTTTCATATCAATTAAGAAACAAATTGTGTCCTTTGTTTGATATCTGCAGCACAAACATTTCATTCAACATTTGATGACCTTTTTGGTTGCCAATATCCTTTTGATATCTGTGTGACCTTTTCTCAGCATAAACATCTTCGTTTTGTATCGGTATTGTCTGACCCTGTCTTTTGTTTGTGTTGTGTTCTTCTGTCTGCAGGTGGATACTCTTCGCCATGTTATCAGTCAGACAGGCGGATACAGTGAAAGCCTCGCTGCCAGTCAGATATACAGTCCACAGGGCATCAATGTAAGTCCAAACTAAGTCTTTTGCTCTGATATTTAAACAGTTTTGTATTTTAATATATTTTAACATAGAAAAATTAATTTTTAGCAGCCATTACTCCAGTCGTCAGTGTCACAACCATATATACAGTATATGGTTATACTCACCTCTGTCTGTTCTGTTGCCATATTGATTAGTGGTGCCAGCGGCAATATGCACACTAGCAACAGTCACCAAGGCGACCGTAAATGTGACCGCTGATCAGTGTCAGTGTTACCATGGCTCCTTCAGCCACATAAATAAACACCAACAACATCAAAGAAGTCCAGACGCAGGTGTATTCTGGCCATCAAATTCATTCAGAGCCTGCGATGGTGTCCTCCGCCACCATTAAAAGAATTGTGTTAACCAGAGGAGACGAGCAGCTCCGACCATCCGTTTTGTACTATGGGAGGAGTGTTTAAGAGAGAGGGAGAGGGAGAACGGGAACACAAACGGCAGAGGCCAGCATGTAAAATCCACAGCGACAAGCCGTGTCGCCAACAGAGGAAATTGATCAGACAGTCTCAAGGGAGGGCTGAGTACAGATTTGGGACAGCAATCCAAGTGCATTGGTCATATCACACATCTGCCACCTTAACAGCCCTGACAGGGAGCCAGCAAAGTGTGAGGAGGGGGAAAAAAAGGAAAACAAGACAAACACACTAACACGGTCTCTCTAAATAGCCACTCTGAAGCAGAGCCGAATGTGTCCTATGGAAGTGACCCAGCGCTTCTGTGCCACCTATGGATGATGGAGAGCATGTTTTTTTTTTGTTTTTTTTTTGTCAGGATGGCTTACAATTATACAAATAAATCTTTGAGGTCATTCACATGTAAATTATTCTGAATTCAAATCTAAATAGACATTTAATCTAAAAATGTGTTTTATTTGCATATATTTTTAAATGTAAATTTCTAATTTTTATTTTTTTAATGAATACTTATGCAATGTACTTATTTTTTTGTAAACATTTATTAATTCTATTTTTACTTTGTCATTCCACAAATTACAATAAAATTACTTATAATAAAGCATAATTATAAGTATTACAAATACATTTTATAATAAATTACAATAAATACATCACATGGAATTCTCTAAATTCACTGCTATAATTACATTGTAAACAGATTTATTTTTTTCATATCGATTCAGAAACAAATTGTGTGTGTGTGTGTGTGTGTGTGTGTGTGTGTGTGTGTGTGTGTGTACCTGGTATTCATCACGTTGTGGGGACCAAATGTCCCCACAAGGATAGTAATACCAGTAGATTTTGACCTTGTGGGGACATTTCTCAGGTCCCCATGAGGAAACAGGCTTATAAATCATGCACAATAAGTTTTTTTGATGAAGTAAAAGTATGCACAATCTCCTGTGAGGGCTAGGTTTAGGTATAGGGTAGGTGTAGGGCCATAGAAAGTACGGTTTGTACAGTATAAAAACCATTACGCCTATGGATTGTCCCCATAAAACATGTAAACCCAACATGTGTGTGTGTGTGTGTGTGTGTGTGTATATATATATATGCATTAGTGAATAATATCTGTAAATAATAAAAAAAATTATAATAATGTATGTGTATATATACATGGGTCAAAGATGTTAAGATGTCCACATCAAAAGAAATTTACAAGTGATTTTATGTCTATAGAAAGCACATTAAATGTAAGTAAAGTAACTACTATTTAGGTTTCAAATAAGTTTTTGGAGAATAAAATGTCAAAATGTGGTTGAAATAATATTACATTGTCATACAGTGTAGCACATAATTTGTGTAAAAATTCGAAAAACATTCTTATTCTGACTTGTACATATTAAAATATATAAAAGAGTAAGGGAGCATATTACATTTTATTGTGTTTTAAACGAGTAAAAAAATCTTACTGACAAATGGGCAAAACCTAGGATAGTGGCAATTTTTTTAAATGTAGAATTACAACTAATTAGTATTTGGAGTTAAAGTAATTTGTCTTTTAATATGTCATAAATTGATTTTTGTTAAATGCTTGACAAGATTGTTACACTGAATGACATTTTAGTGGGTGTCTTCTGAGAATTAGGAAAAATGGATGATATTTATTTTTTGCTCAGATAAACAAAAACAGAAATGCAATTAAATTAAACAGAAAACTTATTTATTTATTTAGCTTTAAAGCAGTATTACACTTATTGTTTTAATGCTGAAACCCTTTTTCGTCTTTGACCCATATACACACATATTATCTTAAAAAAAATGTCATGATGTATTTTATTCACATAAATTTTTAAATGTACATTTCTGAATTAAAATCTATGAAATATTTACAGATGTGATTTATTATATTATTATATATCCAGAATTTTTCTTTTATTTACCGATTTTACCTGTAAATATTCCTGAATGAAATAAAATGTTAAAAGACATTTTAGCTGAAAATGTGTTATTCACATAGATTTACATGTAAATATTTCCAAAACAAATTGATTCTGATAAAAGTGTTTTATTAGATTTTTACATTCACATAAATCCTAAATGTAAATATAAAATTAATTCTGATAAAATGTATTCTTCTAAAAATATTTTACTAGATTTTTTACATTCACAAAAACCCTAAATGTAAATATTTAAATCTTTAAAAATGAAATAAAAATATATTTTCTGTTTTATTCACGTCTTTTTAATGCAAGTGGTATCTTAAAATGTTGACACTTAAAAAATATATATATTTAATTATTCTTCAGTGAAATATTTTTGAAGTCATTTCTAATAAATAAATCTCCTAAATCTCATCTTGAGTTTGATTTCAACTGATTTCATGTTCGTCTCAATATTTAAATTGACAGTATTATATACCTGAACACCTGTAAGTATAGATAAGAAGAAAGCAACAGCCTGAACATTTGCATCATAACGCTGTGATAATGTAGCCAGCGAAAGTGTCTCAATCTTCCAACAAATTCACTGTCTTAAATAACATGATGTTTTTCCTTCTCCACCCAGATAAGTTATTCGCCTTTTTTTCGGTTGTGGATAATGACGGCCTGAGACATAAAGCATTTATGTGGGGGAGCTTTCCTCTCGCCCATGCGCTGTAATTACGCCTTTGAAATAGACATGGGGTGTCACCAAAGCTGAAGATTTGAAAAGTTTTTTTCTCTCCTCGCTCTGCTCTTTCTTTTTTGATTACAGACTGCTTCTATCTAAAATAACAGGCTGGGAAAATAAGAGGCTGCCAAAGCCCATTTCTAGTCCTTTTTCTGATGGCATGGAAATTGCTATTAATGCCCCAAATGCTCTTTAGGCAACCTGTCTCCCGGACATGAAATGGCCTCCATTTTAGGTGCCCATTATACTTTCATTCCTTTAGCCAATGTGATAATTTGCAATAATTGATTCCTCCATCATCTGTCTTTTGAAAATCATGTTCTGGGAATGACTCGCTATGACTCGTAATATGCAGCATAATGTCGTTCCTTTTTACTGCCTCACTTTGTGACTCACTTCTTGCAAAAGTGAGGGAATTCGTCATAGCCGCTCTCGTTTAGATTTCACGGCGGGGTTTGTAGCCGCTCGCCTGCGTCTTCGCATTCGGATGAATGTTGAAATGCGCACTTTATAATTTTGTCTTACGTTTTTTTTCTTACAAAAGGCGAACGGCGGCTGGCAAGACGCCCCGACACCCTCCTCAGTGACCTCACCCACGGAAGGACCCGGGAGCGTCCATTCTGACACCTCTAACTGATCGGCACCATCCATCCTCACAGCGCGTGGGATCTTCAGACTGCTCGCGCTAAAGATCCAGCAAACCACCCTCCTCAGATTTGGATTAACGTCCTACATGGTCAAACACAATCATGCCATTCTACCGTGGAACATTTGGGATACTTTACAAGATTTTAGAAAACAATTATGAATAATAAAAAAAAAGATGTGTTTGTACAGTTTTCACAGTGTATTTTAGGTGGCACAGGGCGACTAGCAAACCTGTGACTGTTTCAGTCTTATGAGGCAATTGCTAATGATGGAACAACCAGTTGTTGTGTTTCAATTTAAATGCTTCATTCTACCTCTCAGCAAAAGAAAAAAAAAAGAAAATACATAAACGAACAGTCCTTGTTTTCTAAAAAAAAAAATGTTACCACTTGATATAGTGCTTGAGAGGAAGCTCTCCTTATCGGTACGGTCAATTATTATTGCCTCTTTTGTTTGTTCATAGTGATATATTGACTATTTTGTTCATTGATTTTCCTTTTTCATTTTTCAAAAGACCCTCCGATATTAATTCAGCTAAGTATTTCCTTTGACAATTTGTGCCTGATAAAACAGGCTTTTCTTATACATCTTTGTATAAACCATGAAATAGGATGTGTGGAGGTCACTCATACCATTTTAAAGCTGATTATCATATTTTCCCCATAAAAGCCATCAAAAGCTGTCCATTAGATAAAGGAACATGCTTGCGTTTATCGCAGAGAGCAGTCCAAACAACTCTGTTGTCGTAGATTTCATTTGGAGTCATTTCCTCACTCTGTTTGTTTTTGAGGACACTGTCTGCGAGTCGATGAAAATATAACTGATTCCGGAAATGGCGGAAGCATCAAGTCATTACGGTCTATAATGACATTTCCTCCCCGCTTTCACTTCAGATTGCTTTCGAATGCTCCCTTATTCCCTCTCTCCCTTAAGTGAAGGAATTTGACATAAAGAGCAATATATTTGTTTGGTTTTTACAGACAGATGCCCTTTACTACCCCTAATCGTTGAAAACAAGCACTAATGCTCTTTATTGTTTTGAATTAGTTGCATTAGTTTTAGTAGATTCTTTTTTTTTTAATTTGTATTTCCTTGTTATGTTCACTGAGGGTTTCATCAAAGGTCCATGCGAACCTGACATCTTGTTTTCCCTGTAATTTCAAGTATGAGAGCCAACTGTGAGTGTACAGTTTTAGAAACAAGCAATGTGCTTTTAACATTACAGCCAAGTGTTGCTGGTAACCAAAATTCTTTGTGTAAACGCTGTAAAGAATATGAAATATCACACTCATAACTGTTCAAACATAATGAGCTTTTTCTCAGTTTTCTGTAGCGTTTGTAAGGACATTTCTGTTGGCCAATTTGTATCGCTGATGCCACTGTTTCCATTGTGAAATCATGACGGATACAGCTCTTCTGCCTAATTGAAAAAAATTATCTTGAAAAATCCAATAGTTAACTAATTTTTGTTGAAAATATATCCCTGTCTGTCAGGGCTCCGGATAATGAAGTTTGTTTTGCAGTACATTGAATCAGAATCCATTTAAATGGGGAAGTCATTAAGTTAATAAGATTTGGACATTTCGACGGTCACTCTTAGCTGTGTTTATGCAGGTAAAGCGCCATACACGAGCGTAATCTTTTTGGACCCTTTGCCCTGATTCCAGAAATCCTGACTTGAGATCAAGCCAGTCGATCATCTTTGCTCTGATATATATGTATTGCTAATATGACCTCAGTGTCTAATATCACATTACCCCCTGTTAATTTGTGCTCTCTAACACGTGTTCTACCAAAAAAAAAAACATCATTTTGAACAATTGCCAAAAAGGAAGACACTCCACCTCTTTGATGGATTTTGGGGGGAAATGTTTGGGAATGTTCATCGCTATTCACTATCAAAACCAAAAATGTAAAAACTGAAAGTAGCTTATGTATGTATAAGAAACAGAAATATGTGACAGATATTTCATTGCCTTTGCCTTCAATAATGGCTTTGAAGATTCTTATTCTTTCTTCCTTAATGTTTCTTGTTTTTTGCTTTTGATTTAGCTCTCCTTATCAAGACATTCTGAAACACCAGTTCATATTTTTTTTGTAATAGTTTGAAGATAATCATGCAAATCCATATGAAAATACGAACATCATCTGTTATTTGAATGACATGTTTATGACACACTCTAGTTTGCTGATGGTTGCCATTGTGAAAATGTATATATATTTTGTGAAATAGACTTGACCGCACCTGCTATAAATGCATTATTAGACTTCACGATTATGTACCATATGAAGCATTGAAGTCCAGACTATTGTGTTTGGGTTTCCCCCACAATTCCCACAAACTTTGTCTCAAAATTGACATGATTATCATCAATAAATGTTGTATTGCTCACTGAACAGTATTGATACACATCAGTATGTATTTTGTGAGATTCTCTGTTTTGTTATTTTTTTATAAAGGTTTTACAGGGTTTAATGCTTTTCTTGTTCTTCAGTTCATGTTTAGGGACCATTTTAGTAATACAGTAAAGGAAATATGGATACATAGTGTATCACACCTATAAAGGGCACATTTGGGATTAGTCAACTCAGTCCATGACTTAGATTTTGCACACTTCTGGTCTAATATCACATTATTTCTTAGCCTGAGATTTCAACATCAGCCCTTAAATTATCCCATTTTACTTTGTTGCATGTGTTTTGCTTACAATAAAATACTGCAGTGTTTTGAGTAAATCCTGATGTATTTTTTCCACGATTTTACTTTGTCTGCAAATGTAATACCATTTGGGGTTGGTAAGATTTTGAACATTTGTGACCCTGGACCACAAAACCAGTCTTAAGTCGCTGGGGTATATTTGTAGCAATAGCCAAAAATACATTGCATGGGTCAAAATTTTTGATTTTTCTTTTATGCCAAAAATCATTAAGAAATTAAGTAAAGTTCATGTTCCATGAAGATTTTTTGTAAAATTCCTACTGTAAACATATCAAAATGTAATTTTTGGTTTGTAATATGCATTGTTAAGAACCTAATTTGGACAACTTTAAAGGTGATTTTCTCAGTCTTTTTGATTTTGTTTGCATCCTCAGATTTCTGATTTCAAATAGATGTATCTCAGCCAAATAGTGTCCTATCCTAACAAACCATACATCAATAGAAAGCTTATTTATTGAGCTTTCATATGATGTATAAATCTCAGTTTTGTCAAATTTAACCTTATGACTGGTTTTGTGGTCCAGGGTCACATTTTTGAAAGTCTCATATTCTTACCAAGGCTGCATTTATTTGCTCAAAAATACAGTAATACTGTAAAATATGAATACAATTTAGAATTGTTGTGTATATGTTTTTAATTGGGTACATGAGATGGAGATGGAGTCAAAATGAGTGAGTTGCAAATGCAGTCAAATAAAAATCTTGATCATTTGTAAATTATTATTTAACAATTACTCATCTGCTTATGTGTCTCTGAAGCAAATGTTTTGGTAAGCATAAATCTGAATTGTTGTGCAGAAGAATAAATGCTAGTTTTAGTATTCAAAATAGTCACATTTAAAACATTGTTTTAGATTTTAGAA
Source organism: Garra rufa (assembly GCF_049309525.1). NCBI lineage: Eukaryota > Metazoa > Chordata > Actinopteri > Cypriniformes > Cyprinidae > Garra > Garra rufa. Next base: position 33,490,976 of record NC_133370.1, read on the forward strand.
GAAAAAAAGCATCACAGTTATAGTTATAAAACATAAAACCAGTGTAATACTGTATACATTGTTGCCATTAATCTGATTTATTAAGGTACAGTTTTGTATATGTGTCCCTGGACCACAAAACCAATCATAAGGGTGTGTCTGAAAGTTGAAGTTTCCCATTGATCTATGGCTTGTTAGGATAGGACAATATTTGGCTGAGATACAACTATTTGAAAATCTGGAATCTGAGGGTGCAAAAAAAATCTAAATATTGAGAAAATTGCTTTTAAAGTTGTCCATATTAAGTTCTTAGCAATGCATATTACTAATCAAAAATGAAGTTATTGATATATTTACGTGAGGAAATTAACAAAATATCTTCATGGAACATGATCTTTACTTAATATCTAATGATTTTTGGCATAAAAAAAAAAAAAAAAATTTTGACCCATATAATGTATTTTTTGCTATTGCCACAAATATACCCATGCTACTAAATGGCATTTTTTCGCATTATCTGAAAGCTGAATAAATAAAGTATGGGTTGTTAGGACAATATTTGGCTGTGATACACCTTTTTTTTTTTTTGAAAATCTGAAATCTGAGGGTGCAATAAAAAAAAATCTAAATATTGAGAAAATCGCCTTTAAAGTTGTTCAAATGAAATTCTTAGCAATGCATAGTACTAACCAAAAATTAAGCTTTTATATATTTACAGTATGAAATTTGCAAAATATTAATGGAATATGGTCATTACTTAATATCCTAAGGATTTTTGGCATATATAAATAGATAATTTTCCCCGTAGAATGTATTATTGGCTATTGCTACAAATATGCCTCTGCTACTTATGACTAGTTTTGTGGTCCAGGGTCACATATATACTCTCAAATTGCAAATTTTATCTTCATTCTTAAAACATTTCAGTCTGTTTAACTTAACATTACACTACCATTTAGTTTTTTTTTGTTTGTTTTTTTTTGTTTTTTTTTGCTTGGTTTTTTTTTTTGTTTTGTTTTGTTTTGTTTTTAATATGAAAGAAATTAATTCTTTCATTCAGCATGGACATAGTAAATTGGCCAAAAGTAACAGTAAAGATATTTATAAGGTTACAAACGATTTCTCTTTTAAACAAGTACTGTTAATTGTTATTCATGGAAGAATACTGAAAAGAGCATAATATTTGTGGTTTCCACAAAAATAAATAATAAATAAACAGTACAAAGCAATACTAAGGTTTTCAACAGTTTCTAATAATAAAATGCTTCATGAGCACCAAATTATCATCTTAAAAAAGGTTTCTGAATGATCATGTGTCACTGAAGTCTGGAATACTGCTGAAAATTCAGCTTTACCATCATAGGAATGAATTACATACTAAATATTTTACAATAGAAAAATATACATTTTCTTTTTATGATCCAGGGCTGAATATCACAGTGATATTAGTCACACAGACCTTCCTGAATGTCATAGTGTTCCTGCTCTGAGTTCTGTCATTCCCTCATGCCGAGAGTGAAAGTGGGCCAAGGTCAGACCTAGACTTCACAGGTCTGTCAGGGTCTCATGCCTCTGGACTCAGAACAGCTTTAAGCTACTCAGCCTCAGGAGTGCTGGCAGTTAGTTTTATATATACATATTCTGGCAGCCATTTCTCACTGCCTTCAATGAGGGGGGCTGAGGGGTGTGAGGGGGACGAGGGTTTTAACATGTCTCCCACCTCCACAGGCCCATACTGACCCAGTCTCCCACCTTCAAACCCGCAAACAACCCCACACGTCTTTCACCCTAAACATCCTGAATCCCACTCATCCACATCTTCCACTTGTCAACACGTGAGAGAGAGAGAGATGTGAACGCTAACAGAAATGAAATGTGAAATTGTCCTCTGTAATGTCAGGTCTTATTTCGCTTCCACGGGGGAGAATATTGTTGCTGAAAAACAGCCGTAGAATCTTTAGATCTCCAGACAGAGGATTTTACACTGATGTTGATTAGAAATACTGATTATTTTGACATTATAATTAATATAACACTATTAAATATGCAACAATACAACCATGAATCATATAAAATATATTGGTATGAAATTTCAGTAATATATAACTCTGGACCACAAAAACAGTGTTAAATAGTACATGTATACAGTATTTGTACCAATAGCCAAAAATACATTGTATGGGTTAAAATAATTGATTTTTCTTTTATGTCAAAAATCATTAGGATATTAAAGATTATGTTCCATGAAGATATTTTGCAAATACATATAATCAAAATATAATTTCTTATTAGCAACATGCATTGCTAAGACCTTCATTGGGACAACTTTAAAGGTGATTTTCTCAATATTTAGATTTTTTGTAAAAGTTATTTAATTTAGTTCTAAAAGGATTAGCACACATTGTAACATACACACACACTATTATTTCTTATTTCAAATACAATCTTTTTTATGTTTTGAAAAGTCATAGCAAGTGCCTGTGACTGAAATAAATCCTGTTGACCCATGTGACCGTTGATATTGTGAGCTATTTTGTTTTCCTGCATCAATATACCAGGACAACAGATTCGGTGGCATTGACAGTGAATCCAGCTCTGTGTATTGGGAAATTAAAAAGGGCAATAGGAACATCTGCGGCCAGTTCCGTTTAATTCTCTTTATCTGTTTGGCACTGTAGGAGCCTCCCTGGTCGCCTCTGTGTCATTTGGCATTCCATCTCACGACTGATCTTCTCAGGTTTGAAAGGACAGGACAAATCCCAGAGATAGGCCGTCTGGTCCAGACGCACAGCCTCTGCATATCAGCCACTCACAGGAGGGATGAGAAATCCCCTTCCTGACACTCGCAAAGGCTTTCTTTGTGAAACCTGCTGAATTATCTCAGCTCTGCACACATAAGCTTTGGTGCCAGTCAAATATCGAGCAGCTTCCAGCCAACTTTAAATTATATTGAGTCCATGTCTTTCCTCCTTACAAAACGGGAGATTCCTGCTTATTTTCACTTTTGAATTGTATTTGAGATCACAAAAAGTTGTATTAAAATTCCTAGAAAGATTTACCTCTAAGCTTAATTGTATGTTAAAATTTAAGTTCATTTTTAATATTTAAAGGGGTCATTGGATGCAAAACTCACTTTTACATGTTGTTTGCACATTAATGTGTGTTGGCAGTTTGTGTACACAGCCACCCTACAATGATAAAAATCCACCCAGTGGTATTTTTTTAATCTTTAAAAGTAAAATCCAATTTTTTAAATCAGGTCATTCTCAGCTTCTTGTCGGTGTTACGGCACATTGACAGAGGCCGCTCCCACGATAGTTGATTGACATGAGCGCCTTACCTTAGACCCGCCCTCACCGAGCTTAAACAGTCCGACTCCGATCGCCATTGTGTCAATTTAGGTGCAGGGGAGGACAAGATTCAGCGATTGAGGTGTTCTGTTGTTGGATATAATAATGAACATAGCAGTCCTCATTTACTCCTGACATCTGAGCCGCTGAAGACGCAGAGGATAACATTACTTTCGCTTTTAAAAAGGAAAGCGCTGATCCCGATCTACATATGCGTCTAGTTCGAGCGAATCGTTCCTGATGCATCTTCACCCACAGCAGAAGTGAGTATAAGGGTTTTTTTTATGCATATTTGCAAACGGCCTTTCTTAATAATGTGCTTGTTGGCAAGTTTTGCCGCTAAATGCGTCTAAAGTAAACATTAAGGCTCATAATCCCACATCAGAGATGGGCGTGGCGAACAGAGCTCATTTGCATTTAAAGGGACCATGCAATAAAATGAGTTGATTTTTTGCAAAGCTGATTTTGACATGGTAAAAGGGTGTTTTATTACACTACTATTGATCTTTTTTAACCAAAGTATATAATAGACTTATCATTAAGACCCTAAAGAATCATATGAACTTGTGGAAAATGGGAATCCGATGACCCCTTTAAAGGGGTCATATGATGCGGTTTCTTGCTTTGCTTCGTAATTTAGAGTGTTACAAGCTGTTTGTGCATAGATAAGATTTGTAAAATTGCAAAGCTTAAAGTCTAAAATCCAAAGAGATATTTTTTTATAAAAGTTAAGACTTAGCCACGCCTTCCTAAAATGGCTTGTTCAAACACCCCCCCACTTGTTCGCGTCACAGCGTGGGTAGATATGCATAACACTGCCCATATGTATATGGCAAGAAGAAGGCGTAACTTTTACCAGCTGTAGTATTGTTGCAGCCACCGCCATGTTGTGGAGATGCAGTGTGTTTCATTGCGAAAGTGAAAGTTTGTTTAGCCTTCCAAATGAGGACACAACTAGAAATCAGTGGTTAAGTTATATTTACAACACTTTTCTGGAACAGTACAATGCAAATATTAGAGTGGGTGCTGTGCATTTCACGAAGACTGTTTCCTGAACCTGGAAGAGCAGCTAATGCCAGCTGTACACAAAGGGTTAAGGCTATAAAGTGGGGCAATTCCAACGTTGCAAGGACAGTCTGCGCTTCTGATTAAATAATGTGCTACTGACTATTAAAAATTAAAATTAAACTATTAAAATGTAAGTTTTGAGCAGTGTAGAGTAATGTTAGTGCTTGTTGTTTCTCATTCTGCAAATGCAGACATGGTGTTATGTTTATGCGGCATGACACAACGCCAAATGCCTCGTTTATAATGGGTTTTATTGTTTCTGTCTCGTCACGCTGGGAAATGGCATCACAACATGATAAGGAGCGTAACATTCATGCTTGAGGTATTCTGCCAATCATAACGCACCAGATAGCTGGCCAATCAGCGAACACCTCGCTTTTCATCAGCAATGAGATTTGTAAAAATCGAGGGGTTTTAGAAAGGTGGGGCAGAGAGGAGCAACAATAATGTACAGTATGTGGAAAATAATATGTTTTTTGAACCTCAAACCATATAAACACATTGCATTACACCAAATACACAATTTTAACTGAGAAAGCTAAAGGTTGATGCATTTTTAATTTTCACATTTCCCCTACAGGAACAGCTTAAGCAATGCTGTGAATTTAGAGCAGGGACTGTTTGTTTAACCAATGACAGATGGGGAAGTGTTTGAGAAACAATAATTGTTCCTGCAATTTCAATTGTTGACACTAATGGCACAATAGAGTGCTGCAGTGTTTATGTATTTTTGTAAGCCATGTTGAAAGCCAAAATATGATTGTCAGAAGTAAAAAGCTAAAAGTAGGCTTAAAATATTTATAATAAACGGTCATATGACTTCAAAGTCACCAAGGATTAGTTCACTTTCAAAATAAAAATTTCCTGATAATTTATTCACCTCCATGTCTCCATGCCATGTTTATGTCTTTCTTTCTTGAGTCAAAAAGAAATTAAGGGTTTTAAGGAAAAGATTCCAGGATTTTAATGGTGGCCAACTGGTTGAAAGTCCAAAGTGCAGTTTTAATGCAGCCTCAAAGGGCTCTACATGATCCCAGCCAAGGAATGAGGCTCTTATCTAGTGAAACGATTAGTCATTATCTAACCAAAATATATAAAAAATAAAATATATACTTTTTAACCACAAATACTCATCTTGCACAAGCTGAACTTCATGCACTGTGTAATCTCATTGGAAAAGCCATGCGCGGTTAGTTCTGTTAGTTCTGCATCTGTATACTTCGGTTCAAAAAGGTAGGGTAGGGCAAAAAACTTCATCTCATTTTCTCCAAGTTCAAAATTGTCTGACATTATTGTTTTTTCTTATTTTGTAAAAGGCATTTTACTTTCCTTGCAAGTTCGCTTTGTAAACTACTTCCACCTACGTCACGTGTGACCTTTTTTTAACGTGACTATGTAATGCGTGAAGTCAATCTAGTGCTAGTCTCAGCCTCAGGCGTCACGCCCACGGAACGTTGGCTAAACGTCTGATGCATATGGTACACTTAACTGGAAACACTTCAGGAATGTCGAAGTCGTGATCTGATTAGTTTAATTTGATCGGATATCCGGAACACGCGAGTGTCGCGTTTATTTTCGGTCCGCCGGGAAACAAAGCGCAGACTGATTTACTCGCGTTTTGCTAAAAGGTGCTTATGCAGACGTCGTTGTTGTTATACACATTTGCGACGTTCGCGAACAAATTACTGACTAACTGCTTGTTCTCCCTCTTCTTCGTTCACTTTCAATGCTGGTTATTTCAATGACTGACTTGTTGCATGCCAGTCTGTTGTTGTGGGGGCATTTCTACACCCCGAAACGTGACGCTGAACGAAACGAACTGTGATTGGTTGTTTGACATGTCGGTCAAACAGCCTTATGGGCGGGACTTGGCCAATTAAAGCTGCCATGAATTCCAGACCTTCAGCCGTCAGTCTGAAGGTCTGGCTACGCGAGACTAATCTAGTGCAAGACGAGAATTTGTGGTTAAAAAGTACATCTTTTTTTTTTTTTTTTTGAAAATGATGGATCATTTTGCTAGATAAGACCTTTATTCTGTATACCTTTATACTGTAGCAGTTTGCAGCGCACTTCAGAAGCCCTCCACCTTCCCCAGCTCTACCTGTATAGATCTGCTAAGGGTGATTAATGTATGCTATATGGGGGTTATTTTTTACATGCTTACAGCAGTATGTTGTGGATATTTTTGGCAGAAGCAAGTCTTGGTACTTGCTCTGCCGCAGCAGCGTAGTAGATCTATTCTGCCAAAGACCAAATACATTAACATTGTTATGTACATTACCATAACAATCCCACTGAGAGTTGTCAAGACAGAACTAATTTTGTACTTAATGCACTTTAATTGTGAGGAATTTGTGCTGAAGTCTGACTAAAGATATACTTAAGTATATTTGATTGTGCTAAAGTGAAAACAATATTATTTAAAGATGATATAAATAGTGACATTAAAACATATTTTAGGCCTAATATTAAGAAATGTGCATTGTGCTCAATTAGTGCTCCAAATGAAGAGTAATTTACAATTTAACAAAAACTGTTATATTAGTAGCTGTTATAAGAGATGTCAGTAAATATGTTAATTAGTGGTGGGCCGTTATCGGCGTTAACGTGCTGCGTTAACGTGAGACTCTTATCGGGCGATAAAAAAAATATCGCCGTTAATCTATTCTCAAAGTTGGGTTGGGAGCTGGGTCTAAACTACGCAAGATATGATGACTTTCACTTTGATATTTTAGCGCGGATGACGTATACCTATACGAATTGCACTGTAGGGGGCGAGAACGAGTCTTCAACTTCTGTGAAATTACCACATCAAATGAGACGTGCAAACATGAAGTTATGAAGCCGCTTCAGGGCAGGTGCGTGCGTTGTTAGACCCTTTTTACTGGGGCACGTGTCCCAATGAAAATCTGCTGTGCCCCAGTAAAATCTCAAATTTGAGTTATAATTTACTTTGATAATCCCGAAATAAAGACATTAAACTATATGCAACAACTGAATTGACGCTTCTAAAAGCAACGCAGTTTAATCTAAACACGGAGAAATCCATGCCCGTGCGCGTCTGTGTATTTACCGGCAACGCGAACGCGCACGTCGTGCAGCCTTTTGCGCAGAAGTACTTGGTTACACAAGTTTGTATAGGTAATTATGTTGTAAATGCAATTGTCAAGCAGTTTGTGATGCATTTTGGAAACAGGAGATGAGCGCCTGATCTAATGCGCCACCTGGCCCGTTCTCGGAGACTTACTTTTAGTCATTATTTGGGTAGCACACATATTCTGAATGCCTTCAGCAGAATTCAAATTAGCCATTTTAATCTAGATTAATCTAGATTAATTCCAAGATTTAATCTAGATTAATCTAGATTAAAAAAATTAATCTATGCCCACCCCTAATGTTAATACACTTGAACTATACTTAGTATAAAATACATGCATTTTAAATCTATTACTTTTCTACTAGGGGATGCATTTTATGCTGTAGAATAAAACGTGAAAATATCTTGAGCTTTTGGGAAACACAGACGTTATTTCAGGTATTTAACCAGAAAAGCCCATTCAAAAAACACAATGACTTAAAACACAATCCTTGAAACACAAGGATGATGGAACCAGAAGTGCTAAATTGCTAACTAGTTTCCAGGTTTTGGCCTACAAAAATGTTTATTGAATATATATCGACTATTCATTTGATGTCCTTGACATGGCCTCCTAAAAGGGACAGGAGGAGGGGGAGTCAAAAGCTTGAGATGGAATTCAGTTAAAGTGTTTCTTACTTGTTAGACTACAGTCACTCAAATGTCAATTTCCCATGAATTTTCCCATGAAATTTGCTTTCCACATGCTTGAGGTCACACTGCACAAGCAGTAGCTCAGTGTGGGGTGGTGGTTGCCTGGATGACCGGCGTTAAATTAGCCATCTCAGCGCACTGCTGTCGCATGAGCGGGGTCATGCAGCGTGGCAGCAGCCATGACTCCCGCTGATCTCATTACAGTGGCAGGGCTGAGACCTCGCTGGCCAGGCCCGGTAATGATCACACCCTGTCAGGCCTGATCAACATCTCACCCTCACTTTCCTATCAGTGGGGTCACAAGCGCACAGTGCACACATACACAATAACATGCTCACGTACATTCCACTCTTACCAGTCACAAAAACCACATTATACTTCTTAATGTGCTAGACATGTTTTACTGTGAAACCTACGTTTATTCAGTGTATATGAGCATTATATTTATTTTACATTAATTAAATCGTTTGTTATATTACATTTATTATAATATTAGTTAAATCCAATATATACAGTCAAACCAAATATTATTCAAACACCAGATAAAATTTCGATATTTTTTTACAAGTGGGTGCAGGACACTATAGTTAATTTATGTAAATTGAGATAGCAAAAAAAAAAAAAAAAGTAAACTCTGACATATTATACCCAAAAGTTCTTTATAGAGTGGACTACCAGTAAAATTAATAAAACATTTGGGACCAAAAATTGTTGCATGTTACATACCTTTCTATCAGATTAATTTGTTCTGACACAGTTTAACTTGAGTTCTTGTCAAATTTTATTACTATTTTCTAAACTATAGCAAATGAACTGTGATAATGATTAAATGATTAAATGAATTAATATATTTTTGGAGCACCAAATCAGCATATTATAATGATTTCTGAAGGCTTGAGTTATCTCTGTGGAAAATTTACCATTACAATCACATAAATAATGTGCATTTTGTAAAAAAAATTAGTAAAAATATATATTGACAGTATTACTGTTTTACTGCGTTTTCTAATAAATGCAGCCTAATACTATATTACACAAAATTCTAAATAAATTGTGATGCTGTTTGTATTATAATAATTACAGTTAAACTGATTTTGTGAGATGTTTTGATAAATGCAATTGGCAAACCAAAAAGAAAAACCTAAAGATGTTCCAGGAACCTGCTGCTAATGGAACATTCATCTGGGTGAACGTTGTGCAGAATGTTTAGCCGGAGGCAACATTGTATATGAGTTAATCACAGACCACAAAGACTAATCATCCATAGAAATTTGGTCAGATTATTTGTTGGGAGGTTTGCATATTGCTGGATTACCACTCCTGCAGATGGACCCCAGCTGGGTGATGGGATGGGGTGTGGCAGGCAGGAGGAACACAGTCTCATACAGTCATTTCCTGTCGGAATCATCCGAGGTGGACAAGGGTTGACACCTGACCCTCATATCCTCTGCTGCCCTTTTCATACAGACACAAAGAATGATTATGAGGAGCATATCTTTCACAGCAGCAGAATCTGACCTAAATATGTGTGCTCACACTTTAATGATGACACTATTGATGTAAAGATTGATATAGAGTATCATCTTTTAGTTTTATGGGAGTAATGCCATGCAGAAATGTAAATTCTCAAACTGATTATGTTGTTCCAGACCCATTGGATTTTTCTTCTGTATTTAGCAGATTGTCCAAGCTGTATGCATGTATGTATGAATAAATAAATAAATCAGTCGTCAATTTGAAATACATATGTGACCCTGGACCCCAAAATCAGTCATCAGGGTCAACTTTTTTTTTTTTTTTTTAAATTGATATTTATATATATATCATCAAGATGTATGGTTTGTTAGGATATGCCAATATATGGCCGAGATATAACTATTTGAAATTCTGGAATCTGAGGGTGAAAAAACTTTTGAAATATTGAGAAAATCACCTTTAAAGTTGTCCAAATGTCCAAAAGTTTTTAGCAATGCATATTACTTATCAAAAATTAGGTTTTGATTATATTTACAAAATATCTTAATGGAACGTGATCGTTACTTAATATCCTAATGATTTTTGGCTTTAAAAAATGATAATTTTGACCCATACAATGCATTTTTGGCTATTGCTACAAACATACATGTGTCTTTCTTTCTTCAGTCGTAAGGAAATTATGTTTTTTGAGTAAAACATTTTAGGATTTTTCTCTTTATAATGGACTACTATGGTGCCCCTGAGTTCGAACTTCCAAAATGCAGCTTCAAAGGGCTCTAAACGATCACAGCCGAGGAAAGAACGGTCTTATCTAGCAAAACAATCGGTTATTTTCTAAACAAAAATTACAATTTATATACTTTTTAACATCAAATGCTTGTCTTGTCTAGCTCGGCAAGCCAAGCGTTTGAGATTAAAAAGCATATAAGTTGTAAATGTTTTTAGAAAATCTCCATCGTTTAATTAGATTAGACCCTTTGTTATAAATGGTGCACGTGCTGGACGGAACGAGACGAGACGAGATAAACAATCAACACTTATTTAATATAATCTTTGAATAAGCACTTAGGAACAATCAGGAGAATCCACACACGTATTACATTAAACATTAACGTCAAAGACCGACATCTAACTGAACACAAAGACTCTTAAAGACAAACTAATCAAGATACACAGGTGACATAGATGACTGATAATAAAACACAGGTGTTACAGATGACGGTGATGAGGGCTAAACCAAATGACAACAGAATGGCAGGGGAAGACAATGGGTGAAACCAAAGACAAAACAGACATAACTCTGACACCCTTCTTCTTCGGCTGTGATCGTTTAGAGCCCTTTGAAGCCGCATTTAAACTGCATTTTGTAAGTTCAAACTTGGAAGCACCATAGAAGTCCATTATATGGAGAGAAATCCTGAAATGTTTTCGTCAAAAAACACCATTTCTTTACGACTGAAAAAAGAAAGACATCAACATCTTGGATGACAAACCTTTAAGACTGGTTTTGTGGTCCAGGGTCACATATTATATTTAAAAATTTTATCAGGGTTATTATTGTTAACTAAAACTAATATTAAAACAATAAAAAGCATTTCCATTACTTGTCATAAAATAAAAACCATTCACTTTCTTTCGATGAAAAATAGCAGCTTGGACATTTGCTATAAATATCTACTTTTGTGTTACACGCAAGAAAGAAAGTCACACAGGTTTGGAACAACAGGAGTGCGAGTAAATGCCACAATATTTGATTTTTGGTTAACTAACTCTTTAACTAGAATGTGGCTTACTGTTTTCATTGTTCAGTTTTAGAATATAATTAAGCATTAATGAGGCATTTCTGTCCTGTCCAAACCATGTAATATTTTGCGGTAACCATGCTAACGCACTTAAAATAACGCTGGACATACTGAGTGGTTCTGATGATGATAAAGGGTAAATGAGATCTTAATTGTATTATGGCATTATATGTTGACAGTTATATAGATTCATAATCTCAGGGAAGGACCACAAGACCTTGAGCGCAATTCTGCATCCATCTAGACAAATCTATAGCATTTCTCCTGTGATTCTGTCGGATGGCGACGCGTGTGTGCGAATGTGGTTAATGTTTTATATGTAGGTCAGTCAGCAGTGCATATCGCTGGCTCTGGTCATTGTTCTACATCCATATAAGACAGGCAGTGGAGTGGACAGGCCACATTTTTTTGAAGGCCCTATCCCCCCGCATGTGGATCCTGTTTCCTGCTGCTAATGACTTTGACATTATTGGGCCGGACAGTGGCGTGTCTGGCCACATTACTCTCAGCACTATTGCATATTCATAATCGACTAAATATAGTCAGCCAAAGCGAAGACTAGCGGGCAAAAAAGCTAGGGATGGACACTGCGGTTGGCCACTGAACAATGGCGAAATGGCACCGGACCCTTGACTGGCCGCGGGCTGATGGGTAACGGGCCAACTCTCAACATGCAGGGAAATCAAAAGGATTCAACTTGAGGAGCTCTTTTCTTAGAGTCCCTCAGGGCTCAATGAGTGAACTGAAAAGACACAAAAATGGCCCCACAGATTTTACATGTTTATATTCAGTAACATTAGATGTGCTTTCATTTGAAACAAAATATTGTACAAACTTTTGTACCGTTCTGTTGTAGATTTTTATATGCATGTCTGCAAGCTATAATTTTTTCTTCATTTTGACAGCAGTTTGGCATCAAGCAATAGAGTCTATAACCTGATTAATTCTACTGCTATATTTGTTGTTGTTAAATATAAATAGACATAATTACTTGTTCTTCTATTTCTTTTTAATCTTTATGATTGCTCCAAAAATAGATAATAGTTAGCAACTAAATAAGAGGTGCACTCTGTCTGTTAAATTGTGTGGTTGGCTTATTTTGTTAAGATTTCCTTTTATGTTTTTGATATACGAAGTACCTGATCAATGTATGAAATTGATAGGTAGATCAAGATAGTCTCCTCGTCATGTGACAGTGAAAAAAACATAAATTTGCCTTTAAAAGTGATGTGGAATTTTAAAATCTTATATAAACAGACCAAATCTTATCAAGGCACCATGGTGTGAAAATTGCTGTAGCAGATTATATTAGCTTGTACAAGTTTCACGACTCATTTCCCCCATCTGCAATCAACACATGATGTTTAAATGAGGTATAGTAGGGCACAGTGTTAAACACCAAGTTAAAGGAAAGTGATAAAATAAACAGTGTATTTTGTATTAATACAGAAGGAGAACCCCATAGATACTCACAACATACAGGCAAATGAGGATGAAAAAGTGTCAAGTAGGTCAGTACAAAACATTATACAGTTGCAATTAAAATGATTCAGCTCTCTTGACCTGCAAGACATTTTGTTGCAGAGAACAAAATATTATGAAAACAATTTAACAAAGTCATCAGTAAACTACTGAAGGATGTTTATTAATACACATTTGTGTGATTCTGAGAACGTAAATTTGATGAATAATAATAATAAAAAAAATTGGCTCATTTATGTTCAAAATTATTCAACCACCAAAAGTCAAATTTGGTGCAGAATCTATTATTCCTTATAACCTCCAATAAACGCTGCCTGTAAGCAGTGTTGGAGAAAGTTACTTATAAAAGTAATACATTACAATATTGAGTTACTCCGTAAAAAAGTAACTAATTATGTTACTTAGTTACTTTTTATGGAAAGTAATGCGTTACGTTACTTTTGTGTTAAATCCGGGCAGGACTTGCTTGTTTGTTTTTAATATAAAAAGTTCTATTTTTGGCAAATGTAAAAGCCTTTTTACACCAAAAGCCTCAGACTTAGAGAAAAGTAAATTCACGTCTGTACAGTAGACTGCAGAAGAAAAAATGAAAAACTCTTCAGCGATAAAAAAAGGAAAACAAATGTTGAATTATCTTGAGTAATTTTTGCTTATTAGTATTGATGAATTGGATCATCAAAGGTGGGCAGCAAAGACATTGGTTAATAAAATGGGATTAAAAACATAAAGGATATTTGTATTAGTTAACATTTAATTATTGCAGGTTTGCGTGGAATTTCACTGTTTTTATTCATTTTGAGGAATACTGTATCTGTTTTTTTTAGTGTGTGAGATGAATTAATACATGTTCACAATTGTTCTATAACTGAAGTAACATTTTACTCACAATTTCTCTCAACATGGGGACAGGAGAGCTTTTAATCAATAAAAAAAACTTTGATTACTTTGATTAAATTCAACCAAATATTTTCAATAAGAATTAAATCTGAAGACTGAACAGACCACTCAAGAACATTCAGCGAACGAACCCTGAACTAAGCTTAAGTACATTTGGATGTTTACTTTGGGATGATTGTCCCGGAAGTGACTTGGAACTATAACTCAAACTGTAACTCAACTTATATAACATGTTTATGATTATTCTAGTACCATCTGAAGGTTTATGCATTTTGTGATTCTGCCACAAGAGGGAGACATTGACCCATGTTATTTGGTTGTTTCAGAACTGCTTTGGAAAATTGGCACAGATTGAATCTGATTTTATTGTACATGAGACAAACAGCACAGTATTACTCTGCCAGATCTTGCTTTTAAGGCACTTATAAAATGTTCTTGATCCTAAGAGAGACAAGAACTGATGTAATTTGCATTACAAACAAAAGGGTGCTTGTCAAATGACCTTGGATTACAAAAGTTTATGTTCTCTTACAACCCCTAAATGATAAAAACTCCACATGACATTAATCATTGTATAATGCTGTGATATAAAGCACAGAGATTTAATATTGAAGACTTTTTGTCCTGCTGGTGGAATGATATGTTGGGGAGATATTCAGGTTAAGAGATGAGAGGATACCACTTGTGTGACATTCTGATGGATTCTTAGTCATCCCCTTTCAACTACGCTGTCACACAAGCAAAATTACAGCCCTCCTTCCATTACAAGCCATTTCCTTCTAAGAGGCAGCCTGGGGTGACCCAAAATCAGCGTGTGGCGATTGGCGCTTTTCTGTTCCAGCTTTTGAGAGCATTCTATCACACTCATGAAAATAACACTCTTGAACACAATAACATAACTACCAACAATGGGGTCATCGGTCAACAAATGGTAAAATGCAATGTCTGATATTGCTCATCTTAGCGTGCTTCACAAAAAGTGAAATATTCTTTAAAAAGTGTCTGTGTTTGTGAAGACCTTTAATCATGTCAGTAATTAGACTATCCTTTCTGAATGTTGTGATTAAAGTCAAGCCATGTTATTACCACAATAATAAAAAAAATGGTGATAGATAGATTCAATATTTTGCCCAACCCTAGTGGCTACTTATTACAAAGAGTCAGATGCTAATGAACAGATGACAAGCTCATTGCCAGCAGCGGCTTACGAATGGCTCTTCCAGGTCCAACCAATCTTGTTTCCTGAAGCCAGCGGGCTGGACGTTTCCAAAAGAATACGACATGAGTCAAAACTCACTGGTGTTCTCTCTTATCCTCTGCCAACACCTCCTTCAACCATCAAAGATGATTTTCCAAGGACAAGACTTCAGTGTAAGATTTGCCATGTCCCTCTCCATCTATCTGTTCCCCTCTCTTTTCTGTTCCTTGGTACCCTCCCTGTCTTGGTGTTCCTGCTGCATTCCCCCCTTCTGTGTCTTTTTTATTTCCTCTCTGTGCTTCAAGTAAGGTGGTCCGATGTATTGAGATGAAAGGCTGGCAGGAGGGATGGGGGGTGGTGGGTATAAAAACTCAGCAGTGAAAGGTGATATGTGGTGATAAAACGAGTCAGTGGTGCCTTTGCGTTGAATTAGGATGTCTCTATTATGTGCTTCCACCCAAGAGATGCTTAATGAGGTACCCAGCAGGATTATGGGTGGGAGCAGAAATAGGCCTGATTGATTTCCCTACGTTGCATAATGCAAGGCTGTGTTAAAGCAGGACTGCACAGTATCAAACACAACCACCAGATGGTAGTCTTGGGCTTCAGGACTTTTTGAAGTTGAAGACTGTCCTGTTTGCCATTTGTATTTGTGGATAAATAAACAGTGTTAAGAAGATTACTTTGGAAATGTAATAGGTTACAGATTACCCTATTTAAAATGTAATAAGCAGTGTAACTATTTCAATTCCTTATTAATGTAACGGATTACATTTGATTACTTTTTGATTCTAAATCTTTCATTATTTTTCAAACAGGGTTAACCTGACAGTAGTACTCACCACTGATTACTGTCAGACTTTCAAAATCATTCATCAACTTGAATTAAGATTATAAAAAATAATTTTTAAAACACAGCCACCACAAAATAAGACTTTAGCACCTCTTTTTACTTTGAGATGTTCTGAGATTAAATACATATTAAAAATCATAAGATATGAGCAATATCACACGAGTAGACGTGAGATATGGCTGTATATTGGCACCTCTACGAGTGTGCTATTGCATTTACACAACAGTTCGACGACACAATTGTTTAAATATATAAGAAACAACAACTGAGTGTCTTTAAAAACCTCTTTTGTGCAGAACTACTTCCTTCCGCCATGGATTCAAATCTCAGTTTGACACTTTAACAGCTGAGCCCAAGCCTCCATTACTTATTCGAAAACATCACTTTAGAACTTGTAATAAGGAATGTTAAGTTGCTTTATTAAAAGATTATTGTATTACCGTATAAAAAAACCCCCACTGTATTATGTGGAGTAGAGCATTATATGGACTGGGTGAGTGTGATTACCTGCATCTGATACAGCATTCGTTCTTCAGCTTAATCTCATATTCACAGTAAAACATTAGTTTTGCAATGTCAGCTGAGGAAAGCGTTATCTTTGTCATAATGGTAATATTCTTTCATCTGTTAAGGGTGATTTCTGATGACAGCGCTTCTTAGTGCATTTGTTAGCTGTGTCAAGCTGTTGTTGAAAGTAAAAATAACATTTAACAGTGTTTATTTTTCAATATAAAAGTCTTTACTGCTGACTCTTAAAAACAGTCTCTTGTCGCAATCTATTGGTGGAACAATGTAACTAAAATCACCATCTATTATTAAATACTACTATTTATATAAAATATTTTTTTATTGAATAACAATATCTAATACAACAACAGCCACCATAAAAGTTGCTGGGCAATTCAGTCAAAAGTACACAGGCAGCGCTCTGATATACAATGTTGAATTTACATAAACATGATGAGATTCTGCCAAATCCGTTTACTCTGGGACAAATAATAGATTAATGAGAACAAAGACTACCCGTTATATTTACCCAAAGCAAATTATATCTCATGTTTAAAGGAACACTCCACTTTTTTTGGAAATAGGCTCATTCTCCAACTCCCCCCGAGTTAATAAGTTGATTTTTACTGTTTTGAAATTCATTCAGCCGTTCTCCTGTTCTGGCGATATCACTTTTAGCATAGCTTAGCATAAATCATTGAATCCTATTAGACCAATAGCATCACGTTCAAAAATGACCAACGAGTTTCGATATTTGTCCTATTTAAAACTTGACTCTTCTGTAGTTATATCGCGTACTAAGACCAGCGGAAATGTAAAGATACGGTTTTCTAGGCCGATAAGATTAGGAACTACACTCCCATTCCGGCGTAATAGTCAAGGAAGTTTGCTGCCGTAACATGGCCGAAGCAGGCGCAGTAATACCACACAGCACATGTGCAAATGTTTACTTCCGTCAACATATCCAACGTGCATGCACAGCACAGACAGCGTTCCTCGCCATGGAGACATTTGTGAGAGACGATTTAGAAGATATTTACTTTGGTGCAGATCCTAAACCGTATCAATTTGAACCAGAATTCACTGAAGCTAAGGTTTTGGTACGCGAAAGACAAGAAAGTGTGTCTGAACTGCCTGGGACAGAAGGGATGAGGAGAGCAGATTCGCGCTGGTGGGGCTTGCCAACCCATGCCAACTAAAAGTGAGTGCCTGTGTTGTCGCGAGTGGGACCAGGTATTGCCATCGATGGCAAGGGTGGATCTACCTGATGAGGAAGTGTCAGGTCGCAACATCCGAGGACTTGGATGCAATGCTGCATCCTGCAGTAGTAGATTTTTTTTCCGGTTTGACAAAATAAACTAGAAAAAACGTCACACGCCGAGTGGACCTAATGGCCAGCTGTCGCAAGAGTAAGTTATTCCTGCTACATTATATAATATAGAGATTTTAAATGCATACTGTCAGTTTGCATTTTCAGGCTTACATTCATGATGTACACTTTTACTCAAAACTGACTTTAAAACACCACCGACTGTTCGCAATAACTTTCTTTTGCAATCACACATGGAATTTGGTCATAGCAAATACTAAGCCAACTGTTCGCCCAAACCTAGTCGTCAGGGGTTGCATTTCACAGGTAACGTTAGCAATTAATCATGTTTCACTTACAGCCGTGGGCGATGCTCCTTGTTGTCCTGTCTGTAACGTTAGTTTGAAGATTGTTGGGATGGCCGTGTCCTTTAGACGCCGTGCTGTAGTACCGGTAAAACTATCCAAATAGTCATCTGGTTCAAAATCCTCGGAGCAAACACGCCATTTCTTGATCGTTTCTAACGGTGTTTTGAGATCCATGTTCAGAGCAGCCAGCCATTGATTCATTAGTCGAAATTGCTTTTTTTTTTCGTGGGAATTCTATGAAAGATGGTAGTAGATTACGTCTTCGACTTACTATCACAGCCCCTTACAATGCACATAACCATAGCTAATCGCACACAGGTAAATCCAGCCACTAACAATTTACCAGCTGCAACTCTGACAGCTGCAACAACCGGAATTACACAAACTTAGCACCGGTCACATTGGAAGTTACCTAGCTGGGATCTAATTTCAGGCGCTGTGTGATATTAATGCGCCTGCTTCGGCCATGTTACGGCAGCAAACTTCCTTGACTATTACGCCGGAATGGGAGTGTAGTTCCTAATCTTATCAGCCTAGAAAACCGCTGCTTTACATTTCCGCTGGTCTTAGTACACAATATAACTACAGAAGAGTCAAGTTTTAAATAGGACAAATATCGAAACTCGTTGGTCATTTTTGAACGCGATGCTACTGGTCTAATAGGATTCAATGATTTATGCTAAGCTATGCTAAAAGTGATATCGCCAGAACAAGAGAACGGCTGAATGGATTTCAAAACGGTAAAAATCAACTTATTAACTCGGGGGGAGCTGGA
>NC_133370.1:33510329-33530414 GCF_049309525.1 Garra rufa
GACACTCGCTGTGAGAAGTACCACAAGTGGAATGGTACAATTACAACTGGACTCTAATATCGCACTCACATTAGCCAATCAGACCAGAAAGAACTGATGTATAAAGTTTAATAGCTATGATACTGTTTTTGAAATCAACATTCAACATAAAATCAACATAAATCATTACATTTATTTTAATTAAATGACATAACTCAGTTACATGTAACTAGTTACACCCCAACACTGTAAATAAATAACTGCTGCAGATCTATTTATTTATTTATGAATGAATTTAATGAAAATTCTTGTTTGGATGCCAATGTTCTTCAAAATATCTTCTTCTTCCACAAAGACAAAAAAAAAATGTAATGCAGGTTTGGAATGACATTGAAGGTGAACTATCTGAAGCCTGATAAAAATTCTTAAAAATCAAATTGGAAAAAAAAAAAAAAAAAAAAAAAATATATATATATATATATATATATATATATATAATATCTTTTTGTCTCACAATTTTGTCTCACTTTTTTTTATCTCAATTGAGTTTATATCTCACCAATCTGTCTTTTTTATTGCAATTCTGAAAAATTAAAGTAAGAAATGTGAGAAATAAACTCAGATATATGGGATGTAAACTCAGAATTATGAGAATGAAAGTCTGAGTTGTAGAATGTAAACTAAAAATGCTGAAACATTTTTTTCACACATCAGTTTTTATTAGTATGATTCTGTGGTGGAAACAGGCTTCCATAGCAACTTTTGTCAGTCGGGTAAAGGTATTGAAAGTCTTTCAATATGAACTTTTTTTGAACTTGAGATGGATGGGTACATGTATGTCATGGGACATTATAAGCGGATTATACTGTTTAGATTTTAGTGCTCTTAGGTGTTACTCTGTATGCAGTAGTTTGTCCTGAGTGGTCTTTCTCTGCAGGAGTGATTCCATTAAAAAAGCCTGGCTGGAGGAACATGACATCAGGTAACACTTCAGTTGCCCTGAAAGTGCACTTAAATGCAATAGGTTTTGGAAATAGCTGCTAGTGAGACCTGTTTGGTATTCACCGCTTCTATACAGATAAAATATCAAAATTACAAACTAGTCTGAAAGCAACACCAAACAACAGTGAGCCCTGCCAAAGATATTCTGAATGTTCTTTAATGCGTTGTAAATTTTTCTTCTTCTCTGAGCAGAAGTCAAAAACATTGGGTAGGGCGACATTTAGATGACCTTTTGCTTTCAAGACTTTATTCTGGAACGTGTAGATTTGCAAAGATGATTCATAGTGAGTTTACTCTTTCAACTAACCTTCCCCTTGAGCCCACAATGTCTCAAGGCATAAATTGAAATTTTGCCCACTACTACACCGCTGCTATTATCTGCACAGATATGATTGTGGGACTTGAGGACACTCTGCTGTGGAGGCTCATGAGGTTATTGCTGTCTCTCTTTGTGACAAAGTAACATTTTCTTGATTATATAACAGTGGAAGTTGAAATTGATAAAGACACTTATCAAGCAACTCTTCGGTCTAAACAAGGTATGTGTCAACCGTGTTGATCTTAAATCCACCCTACAATGCAAACATCTTTTCAGCTTTTCAGCTGTTTTCTTCATATTGACTTGCCATCAAATGTTCATTCAAAGCTTGTTTAATACATTTTTACCTTGAAAGATTGATGCAATGCCTTGAAAAAGTTTGCCCCAATACAAGTCTTTCTGTCTTTGACTCTATCATAGGCCCTGCTTGCACTTGGACTAACACATGTCTAGACAGTGTCTCAGGTGACCGCTTGTGATCAGATTTTAAAGGGAAGGTCTCTGATTTTATATTTTTATACTACCATTCAAAAGTTTGAGGTGTTTTTTTACTCAAACTGTAAGTTTCTTACTGTCTACTCACCAATGCTGTATTTATTTTACCAAAACTACAGTATATGACACAGTCAAGGTCAAAAGTTTACAGCCCCCTTTCAGAATCTGCGAAATTTTACCAAAATTAGAGGGATCTTACAAAATGCCTGTTGTTTATTTGGTAATGACCTGAATAAGATATTTTACATAAAAGATGTTTACATATAGTCCACAAGAGAAAATAATTAAAAATTCAAAAGTTTAAATCCCCTTGATTCTTAATACTGTGTTCTTACTTAAATATCCACAGCTGTGTTTTTTTGTTTGTTTGTTTGTTTGTTTAGTGATTGCTGTTCATGAGTCCCGTGTTTGTCCTGAACAGTTAAACTGCCTGCTGTTCTTCAGAAAAAAAATCCTTCAGATCTCACAAATTCTTTGGTTTCCCAGCATTTTTGTGCATTTGAACCCTTTCCAGCAATCACTGTATGATTTTGAGATCTGTCTTTTCACACTGAGGACAGATGAGGGACTCATATGCAGCTATTACAGAAGGTTCAAAAGCTCACTGATGTTCAAAAAGGAAAAATTATGCATTAAGCGCCGGGGGTTAAAACATTTTTTGAATTTGAAGATCAGGGTAAATTTTTTTTAACTTACTTTGTCTTCTGGGAAACATGTAATTATATTCTGTAGCTTCTGCTAAATGAAAAGAATATGATATTGAGGCAAAACAAGAAAAATTTACACATCTCCATTTTGTTCAAAAGTTTTCGCCCAAAAATGTGTAACATTATACATGTCTTACTGTTACTTTTTATCAATTCAATGTGTCCTTGCTGAATAAAGTATTACTTTCTTTTAAAAAGAAAAAAGGAAGAAATCATCACTTTGCGTGTGAATGAAGAGCAATAAAAAAGGCACACTGATTTACTAGAGAAGATACTGAAAAGTTCCTTGAAGATACATGGATTTACATATTGTTAATGAACATTTTTAAATTATTTGGATTCTGTTTACTTCTGTATTTGGTGTTGTTCACATGTGATCTGCAAACATGAGGGCCATGTTAATATCTGGTGTTACAGATTCTTCAGTGTTTATGCATTTGTTTGATTTTACTGACTTTTGTAACATCTTTTTCATTCAGCAGTGGCTGGGCTCAAAATACAGCAGTTGCTACACATTATTCATAAGAAAAGCTGATAGGAAAGACAGGTTATGCTAAAAAAGTTCTCATAACTCTATATAAAGATAGAAAAATGGAGGAATATTGATGGGAATAAATTACAAATGTGACGTTCCTCTTTCATGCGGGCAAGGGTAACGCTGACACGTGGCACCGTTTATTCAACCATGCTTGCAATTTAGATGTCATCAGGAAAGATTGTCTTGCATTATAGCGAGGGGAAAAAAAATGCTGGTGACTTAAGAAATGGAGTCAGCAAAAGGACAGACCACATCCATCAATTTGCTATTTAAAGGGAGGGAGGAGTTGGACTGCACTTTCACACCAAGAAACTCTTCCCAATGTGACTTGTGTGGCGGGGCAGAGGCGGTGGTTAATTAATCAGCCTGTGAGCGGAGCGCCAGTGTAAACACTCCTGATAACAGAAGTGTGAGCGATGAGGTC
This sequence comes from Garra rufa, assembly GCF_049309525.1. NCBI lineage: Eukaryota > Metazoa > Chordata > Actinopteri > Cypriniformes > Cyprinidae > Garra > Garra rufa. The sequence goes on from NC_133370.1 coordinate 33,513,794, forward strand.
GGGGGGAGATAAACAGAGTGTGATGGGGCCCTTTGGCAAGAGCACTTCATTAAGCTGTTTTAGGCCACTCTTGCTCTGCCTGCTCCTAATGCCTGAGTTATCAGTAAATTTGCCATGGCTATAATCTTACTCAATATTCACATGAGAAGTAATTAAGCAGGCGAGACCAAAATAAGCAGTGACATTTGCATATTTATGCTCAGAGTTAAATTGGGGTGGAGTCAGTGGCTGATGTTGTTGTTCATGCGGCCATTACTTCTTTGAGAGAGCTGTTTGGTCGAAAAAGGGCTGTTTATGGAGAACCTGGTCAACTTATTCTTTCTTAATTAAATTTGTAAAGCTGAATTAAATTAAATGTAATTTGAAACATTTAATTTCAGTGGTTTTGAAGTTGGGTGGCTCAGTGAACAGCAAAACATCTATATACAGTTGAGGTCAAAAGTTTACATACACATTGCAGAAAATAAGAGGGATCATACAAATGCATGCTATTTTTTAATTTAGTACTGGCCTGAATAAGATAATTCACATAAAAAAAAAAAAACATTTACATATAGTCCACAAGAGAAAATATTGATTTTATAAAAATGATCCCATTCACATAGTATACATACGCTTGATTCTTAATACTGTGTTGTTACCTGAATGATCCACATCAGTTTTTAGTTTGTTTTGTTTAATTATAGTTGTTCATTTGTGTTTTCTTCCCCAACAATGACTGTATGATTTTTAGATCCATTTTTTCACACAAATTTTTTCAGGACATCTGAGGAACTCATATGCTATATAGTATTAAGAATCAAGTGTATGTAAACATTTGAAGGGGGCAATTTTTTTTAATTCAGCTATTATTTTGTCTTATTCAGATCAGTACTAAATAAAAAAAATGCCATGCATTTTGTATGATCCCTCTTATTTTGGTAAAATAATTAACATTTTGCAGATTCTGAAAGGTGTATGTAAACTTTTGAGTTTAACTGGATACAGATCTTTTTCAGCTTCATGAAAGCATAAACTTAATCTCAGATGTTGTTTTTTATTTTATTATTTTTTTATTTATTTTTTTTATAGAAAATATAAGAGAAATACAATAAAATGAATGTGGATTGCATACTGTAGCTCAGGTAATTCGGCCTGGAAGACTTTGAAAAAAAAAAAAAAAAAAAAAAAAGTTTAAGCTTTTAAAGGGATATCTTCTGGCACTCTAGAGAAGACACATGCAGTCTTTTGTGGCTTTTGTGGGTAAATAAAATAGTTACTGGCAAACTGATGTGTATCTCTAAAGAAATGCAAAATAATACATTGTTTGAATCTAATTATCTGCTAAAAGTAATGCTTGCCATTTGTAAATCGTTAACTTTAAATTTCTCTTTGGTGGAAATTTTTTTGCCTCTTTTTCCTTGCAAAAATTGTTAAAGGGATGGTTCACCCAAAAAAGAAAATAACCCCATGATTTACTCACCCTCAAGCCATCCTAGGTGTATATGACTTTCTTCTTTCAGATGAATACAGTCAAAGTTATAATACAATGTTCTGGCTCCTTAATGCTTTACAATGGCAGTGAATAGTGGTCAGGATTTTCAAGCAAAATGATCAATGTGGAATAGATGTGTTTGTGTAAGAATAATATCCATATTTAAAACTTTATAAACCATAATTTCTAGCTTCCACTAGCTGCCGTATGAGCATTCATGAGAGTGTCGTACCTGCAGTTTATGTAGGACATAGGCGTAGCATAAGCTCCAGTGAGAATATCCTAGTCTCGCAAGACCCAAGTTTTGTTTAAAGCAAAGGAAAACCAGTCTCCGCTTGCCTTATATTTAAATCCTCTGACACATTTTTATACAAATCTCTTTTTGTACTTCTAATTTGTGACCAGTGTTTTTGTCTGAAAAAAGAAAGCTATATACACCTAGAATGGCTTGAGAGTGAGTAAATAATGGGGTATTTAAATTTTTTTGTGAACTATCTCTTTAAAAAGTAGGAGACCCAAAGATATTTACAGACCCTTATTTCGTTCCAAACCTATATGAATTATGATCTTCTGAGGTTCAATGTACTTTAGAGCCAACCGTTCCTCAGAATGTTCCACAGAAAAACATAAGTCTTGGAACAACGTGAGTGTCAGTAAATGATTTGAGTAAAATATCCCTTTAAGCAAAAGCCACTCCTTTTAATACCACTGCTGACTAGCAGAAACTGTTGAGATATAAATGAGATCTCTGCATCATTTTATCTGGCAATCCACCTACAGTTTCTCAAAGTTTCGAAGTAAAGGGAAGTGAAACCGCCCTACATAGTGATATAAATACCATAGCCCATGGTGGACCCATTATCCCAGTATTCCTAAAAGCTTGGCAGCCCATTATTACACCACTCTCATCTGTCCCCTACATTAATAGCAGGCTGGTTTTAACGGACCAAAGACCTCAGAGGCTAACAACCAAGTCCAGTTATCAGTGATGGTCTAAACACAGCATCTCTGTCCTTATGCCTGAGTTTGAGCAACCCAAAAGCAGGGCTGAGGGACAAGGCCAAGCCATGCGGTTCTCCAGTGAGCAGGCCCTACTGCTCCTGGTGGTCTGTCTGGCCTGCGCTCTGCACTGCCTGCTCCTTCCTGACAGATGGCAGGACTAACCAAGCGTGATGCCCCACTGGTGGCACGCTGTGTATTTATAGAGTCAGACCAGGGGATGGAATTTCTTTTGAAGTGCTCATGGATATTGATGGTGGTGAGAGCTACAAAGAATGTGAAGATATGTGGGATAAAATGAAGGACAGCAGGGTTTGACCCACTCTACATGCAAGATTGAGCCAATTGACCTCATTTTATTATGTGAATGTGTCAATGCTCTGTACACTCAGATAAATCTCAGACCAGAAGGCAGCAGTGGTCTAGGCGATGTTTCTTAAAGTGAGAATGAATGGTGGGAGATCAGGTAAATGGCTGCATACTGAATCCTAATGATATGTCTACCTGCAGGACAAGCCAAGTAAGCATCTGTCAGATTAGGGAAGGCCTTGTTATCAGTATTATTCAAGTACTGCTTCATTAGTTCAATTAGAATGAAGTCATGGTGACTCTCATTATGTGCACTTGCATTTGTCATATTTTATAATTGATTGTGAAGCAAGGAACTTCAACAGGGCTTGGCTGATAAAAGTGCGATATTAGAGCGATATCAGAACTTCAACATTCATTTCATGGTTTGTAATTCTATCACTCCGCTTGCGGTACATTGAGTGTCATTTTGGATGCCCAAATCCACTGTAATTTTATAAATAATATTGTTTTTGTGTCACAGAATGTAGTTTTAAGAGGTTTTCAAGTGAAAATGTTCTTGTTTATAGTTCAAATATGCAGTTTGTTAATAAAGATAACGTCTATTTGAAAATTTGTATCAACGTTTGAGCGTGTGAGCTCCAGGGAATCAGCAACCGTTCAGCGCTCAAGAATCCGCCCGAGAGCAGTCTCACCTCGGCCAAATCTTCTGGAATTTACAGCTGGCTCTATAGCAGTTAAATATAAGATATAATTTGTTTTGGGTAAATCTAACGGGTAGTCTTTGGTGTTATTAAACTATTATTTGTTTCACAGCAAATAGTTTTGGCAAAATCTCATAATGTTTATGTAAATTCAATGCTGTATATCAGAGCGCTGTTTTTGTACGTTTGACTGAATCGCTTAGCAACTTTTTTGTTGGCTGTTGTTGTTTAAATTTTATATAGAAAAAAGTAGCATTTAAAAGTGTTTAGTATTGAGAAACGGTGTTTGTGTTCATAATGGTGATTTTAGTTACATTGTTCCGTCACAAAGAGACTGTTTTTAAGAGTCAGCAGTAAAGACTTTTAGACTGAAAAACACAGTTAGAAACGTACTCGGTTACTTTCGTAACCTCGGTTCCCTGAGATACGGGAACGAGTACTGCGTCGTTAAGACGCTTATGGGGAAAAAGCTCCTTTTTCTCCTGAGACTGAAGTATTTCAATAACGCAGTGTAACTGCACGACCATTGGTTTGTGCAGTGAGATGAAAACAAACCAATGGCTCGGCAGCGGAGCTGCACGAGCCTGTGGCAATGATTCGCGCCCGAACGCGCCAAAAGGGGCGGAGAATTCGGCTATATAAGCGTGCATTTTGCCACAGGATCTCAGGTTCTTCGACTGAAGCGACGACTGAGTCGTGCAGCTACTTAGCAACGGCAAGCAACGCAGTACTCGTTCCCGTATCTCAGGGAACCGAGGTTACGAAAGTAACCGAGTACGTTCCCTGTCGATACTACACTCGTACTGCGTCGTTAAGACGCTTATGGGGAACCAGTACAATCCCGCCGTTGCTAAGGTAGAGGAACGACTGTATGGCCCTAGCACAGGATGGGCTAGTAGGAGCCAATTTGCTCAATAGGATAACCTAATGAACATTCCGTTCCAAGGAAAAACGATACACTTGGAAACTCCCAGAGGCCAAGTGCATATATAGCAATACTGGTAACAGAATTCCTCATGCAGAAAGGACCCTAGTCTGCAAGACAGGGACATCTAGATTATAAAACCTAGCAAATGTGGACGGTGAGGCCCAGCCTGCCGCCGCACATATTTCTGCAATGGATACTCCGCTGGACCGGGCCCATGACGAGGCGACGCCTCTAGTCGAATGGGCTCTTACCCCCATGGGACATGGCAGACCCAAAGAAGAGTAAGCCAGCATTATAGCTTCCACTATCCACTTGGATAGTCTATGTTTTGTGACCGATAACCCTTTGTTGCGGCCTCCAAAACACACAAAGAGCTGTTCTGACTTCCTAAAAGAAGCCGAACGCTCCAAATAACACCTCAATGCTCTCACGGGGCAGAGGGGATTAAAGCCTTGGTCTTGCTCCGAGGGGGGAAGTGCCAAGAGAGAGATAACCTGGTCTCTAAACGGTGTTGAGAGACTCTTAGGTACATAGCCGCATCTCGGCTTCAGGATGACTTTAGAGTCATTTGGCCCGAATTCTAGGCATACAGGATTTATGGATAGAGCCTGTAGGTCGCCCATACGCTTGACTGATGCCAATGCTAGTAGCAGGGCAGTTTTTAGCGTTAGAGGTCGAAGGTCAACAGACTGCAGCGGCTCAAATGGAGGGCTCTTCAGAGCTCTCAGCACTGTGGGTAGGTCCCAAGTAGGAACTGTGACGGGGCGAGGAGGGTTGAGCCTTCTCGACCCCTTCAGAAAGCGAACGATCAGATCGTTCTTTCCCACAGACTGACCGTCCATAGGGACATGAAATGCCGCTATGGCCGCCACATAAACCCTGAGCGTGGAGGGAGAGCGTCCCTTGTCCAACAGCTCCTGAAGAAATGACAAAATCAATGATATGTCACACAAACTCGGGTCTGCACCGTGGGTGGAACACCAGGCGGAAAAGACAGACCACTTGAGTCCATAGAGTCGCCTGGTAGAGGGTGCTCTGGCCTCAGAAATAGTATTTAAAACGGTCTCGGGGAGATCTAAAGGCTCCCGTCGAGAGACCAGACGTGCAGCGCCCACAGTTCCGGTTGGGGGTGCCAAAGCGTTTTGTTCGCCTGCGTTAAGAGATCTCGTCTCAACGGAACAGGCCACGGTGCTGATGACAGCAGCCGGTGGAGATCTGGGAACCAATGTTGGTTCTGCCAGAAGGGGGCCACTAGCAGGATTTTGAGTCTCTGTTCCCTGACCCGCCTGACTACGTGTGGTATCAGGGCGATCGGGGGAAAAGCATATAACAGGAGATTGGGCCAGTCGTGGGCCAATGCATCCTGCTCCTTTGAAAAATAAATTGGGCAGTGACAATTGTCTTTTGAGGCGAACAGGTCTACCTGAGCCTTGCCAAAGACTGCCCATATTTCCTGAATCGTCTGGGGATGAAGCATCCATTCGTCTGAGGAGACGTTGCTCCGAGACAGCATGTCTGCTCCTTGATTCAGCCTGCCAGGCACATGAGTTGCTCTGAGCGAGCGAAAGTTGAGCTGAGCCCATCGCAAGAGACGTTCCACTAATGTGAAAAGGCGTCTCGACGAAAGACCTCCCTGGTGATTTATGTACGATACCACCGTCATGTTGTCCGAGCGGACTAAGACGTGGTGTCCCTTTAAGACTGGCAGAAGTGTATGGAGGCCTAAACACACTGCTAGCATTTCTAGGCAGTTGATGTGAAGGCGTTTTTCGGCTTCTGACCACTGGCCGAATGCCGGCTGGCCATCGCACAGAGCTCCCCAACCTGAGTTGGACGCATCTGTCGAGACCATCTTCCTTCTGCACGCCATGTCCAGGGGAACGCCCTGTTCCATCCAAGAAAAATTCTTCCAAGGAGTCAGCGCTGTGACACAGGTCTGATCTACCTTGATGCGCAGGCGTCCTAGACGCCAGGCCTGAGGCGGAACTTTCGGTTTCAACCAGTACTGCAGAGGGCGCATTTGAAGTAGGCCCAGCTGGAGTACTGGAGATGCTGAAGCCATAAGACCCAGCATCTTCTGAAAAGCTTTGAGAGGGCGAAGGGCTCCGATTTTGAAGGAGGCCGCGAGCTTTCGGATGGCTTGAGCTCGCTGCGGCGCAACCATTGTCTTCATTTGAATGGAGTTGGAAACTGCTCCCAGGAACGCAATACGTTGGCTGGGAGACAGAGTGCTCTTGGCAAAATTGACCCTGAGTCCTAGGCATTGCAAGTGGCTGAGGATCACGGATCTGTGATGTATTAGCTCGTTCTCTGACTGGGCCAGGATGAGCCAGTCGTCGAGGTAGTTCAAGACGCGGATTCCCTTCTGCCTCAGGGGGGAAAGAGCCGCGTCCATGCACTTCGTAAATGTGCGAGGAGCTAGAGACAGTCCGAACGGAAGGACTGTATATTGATAGGCCGCTCCCTCGAAGGCAAATCTCAAGAATTGCCTGTGGTGGGGGGCAATCTGGATGTGAAAGTATGCATCTTTCAGATCCAGCGAGCAAAACCAGTCCTTTGTGCGTATGTGCGAAAGGATCTGTTTTAGCGTGAGCATTTTGAATGGCCGTCTCATGAGGGCGCAATTCAAACGCCTGAGGTCGAGGATGGGCCTCAGACCGCCATCCTTTTTTGGGACGAGGAAGTAGCGGCTGTAAAAGCCTGACTCGCTCTGTGCTGGGGGAACCGTTTCCACGGCACCTTTTGCCAGCAGATTCCTCACCTCTGTACGCAAAACCTCTATGTTTTTGCTGTGAACTGAGGTGGAGACCACTCCGCGAAAGCGGGGTGGTCTTCGAGCGAACTGCAGTGTATAACCTCGTTCTATTATGCCCATAACCCATTTCGACACCCCGGGGATGGCTTTCCAAGCCTCGGCCCGTGTGCTGAGGGGTTGCATTGGTTTGAGCGGTTGGGTGCCGCTTAACAACTCTGGAAGAGGAAATTTGCTCTCTTTTTGAAAATGTTTGTTTTTTATTTTTTCCGCTATCACAGCGGTAAGCTGTAAGGGCGCTGACAGAAAGGGCCCGTGAGTTACAGCCAGTTTGTTTGGAAACATGCAGCGCTCTGAACCCGGAACAGAACGGGGTGTTTGGAGGCTGAAGAGAGACATCTTGGGGGCTGGTCCGGCTCTGGCGAGACTTGACCCCTTCCTCTTCCTGTTTTTTAAATCAGGAAGACGCTGGAGGCGCCTGGTCCAACACGACCTTGGGTCGGGGTCCCTGACGTCTAGGGAAAGGGTAGCGTCTGGCCGAGCGGGAGCGATGACGTGGCTCCACCTGGGGGGCTGGCTGAGCAGCTGGCGGGGCGGTCTTTGCAGGCTGCTGAGTCGGCGCCGGTTTGGGGCGACTAGGAGCCGTTGCAGAGCTTGTGCGCTTTGGCAGGAAGTGTCGCATAGCCTGGGACGACTTCTGAGCGGCGGTGAAGCGCTCCGCAAACCCCTCTACTGCTGGGCCGAACAGACCGGTAGGAGAGATGGGGGAGTCAAGGAAGGCGACCTTGTCAGCGTCCTTGATCTCCGTTAGGTTTAGCCACAGGTGGCGCTCCAGCACCACCAAGCTGGCCATCGATCTGCCAATCGCCTGTGCCGTCATCTTAGTAGCACGCAATGCCAGGTCGGTCGCGCTGCGTAGTTCACGGAACGCAGCGTCGTCCATGCCAGCCTCATCCATACTGCGGAGGAGTTTTGCTTGATAGACCTGGAGGACCGCCATTGAGTGCAGCGCTGATGCTGCCTGTCCAGCCGAAGAATAAGCACGCCCAGCGAGAGCTGAAGTAGTTCTGCATGGCTTGGACGGGTGAGTAGCCTTTGCCTTCCAGCCGATGGCAGTGGGCGGGCACAGATGCGCGGCCACAGTCTCATCTAGGGGGGGCAACTTGTCGTATCCTTTCTCTTCAGCGCCGTCAACCGTCGTGAGGGCGGAGGAAGAAGAGGTACGAAGGCGGGCGGAGTACGGAGCGCGCCAGGATTTAGAGATCTCACCGTGAACTTCCGGGAAGAACGGTGAAGCTCGCTGACGAGGGGCTTGGCGGCGCCCCGGCAGGAACCACTCATCCAAACGACTCCGTGCAGGCTCCTCAGGAGGAGACCAATCCAGTCCCAGCTCTTCAACAGCCTTAGATAGAACGCGGAAGAGTTCGGCGTCCATACCAGCGCTGGCGGTGCTGGGTTGAGCAGATGGACAGGGGGCGGGGTCTTGCGGCGAGCCCGACAGATCCTCTCCATCAGATGCAGCCAGAGACATGCTGTCATCCATGGCTTCCTCCTCACTCACTCCAAAAGAAACCAGATCGCTCGCGGCAGCCGAGGGATTTTGGTCTGGATGCGTGAAGAGAACAGGAGATTCCTCTTCATGTGGTGAAGGTGAGGCACGCGGGGGATCAGCCGGCGTGAGCTCACCAATCACCGTGCGCCGAGTCGCTCTGCCCCGCTGCTTTTTCTTCACAGGCTCTTGTGAAGAAGAAAGCGGGAGGGCGCGAGGGGCGGGGTCGCTTTCTGAAAAGAAAGCTAGCCGCGAGCGCAAAGAGGAGAGACTCATGTCCCCGCAGTGGGAACAATCCGTCTCAGTGAGCGCGGCTTCGGCATGGGCAGAGCCCAAGCACGAGACGCACTCAGCGTGACCGTCAACAGCGTGCAGAGGGGCTCTGCACGAGCAACAGAAACGCCGTGGCATTTGAAACAACGCCAGTTGAAATTTGCTCTTTGGAAATATGCTCTTTCTATCGCCGGATCGCGGCAGGGAATCGCGTCAGCTGCTTGAAGCGTCAAACGACGAGCAGGCGGATCCGCTGCGAGGCTCTTCAACGGCGAGAGGCTTCTTTCTCGAGCGAAGGTCAGTCAATGTCAGCGAAGATGTGATGTCGTCGCTGAAGGAGAAGGATCTGAGATCCTGTGGCAAAATGCACGCTTATATAGCCGAATTCTCCGCCCCTTTTGGCGCGTTCGGGCGCGAATCATTGCCACAGGCTCGTGCAGCTCCGCTGCCGAGCCATTGGTTTGTTTTCATCTCACTGCACAAACCAATGGTCGTGCAGTTACACTGCGTTATTGAAATACTTCAGTCTCAGGAGAAAAAGGAGCTTTTTCCCCATAAGCGTCTTAACGACGCAGTACGAGTGTAGTATCGACAGGGAACTGAAGTTATTTTTAGATTCAACAACAGCTTGACACAGGTAACAAGTGCACTGAGCAGCGCTGTCTTCAGAAATCACCCTTAACAGGTGAAAGTATATTAATGTTACGACAAAGAAAACACTTTCCTCAGCGGACATTCAAACTTATGTTTCCAAATATGAAGAATGAATGCTGTATTAGATGCAGGTAATCACGATCGCTCAGTCCAACTCTCTCCCATAATACTCTACTCCACATAATACTGTGAGCTTTTAATACAATAAGCTTTCAATGAATCAACTCAATGTTCTTTCGTTACTAGTTCTAAATTGATGTTTTCGAATGAGTAATGGAGGCTTGGGCTAAGCTGTTCAACTGTCAAACTTCTAGTAGTTCTGCACAAAAGAGGGTTTTTAAAAGACACTGTTGTTGTTTCTTATGTATTTACACACTGTTGTATGCACACATCACACGAGTAATCATGGGATTTGGCTGTATATCGGCACTGCTGTGATTCGGGCGTAGACTAATATGAAGTAGATTTGTAATGTATGCGTATATGATTCTGTACATTACTGATTTTTTCAATTAGCTTTTTAATGATATAAATATGATACTATGCACATGTCTTCATAGTTCATTCATTTATACTTGCTCACACTCTCTCATGTTGTTCCAAACCTGTATGACTCCGTGGAACACCAAATACTATGTTTTAAAAAATGTTCTGTAATACAATAAAGTCAGGACTGGAATTACATGAAGGTGAGTAAATGATGACAACATTTTTTGTTTTTGTATGAACTGACCATTTTAAAAGTGTTGCTATTTTCTCTGAAAAGCTCACATTGACCCATACATGCCATAACAAATCTCTAAACGGTTCAGCACAGGCCTCCATGGGCATCAGCTGTAGTACCATCATCAGCCTACAAATTCAGGCATTTACTTCCTGCTGGCAGGCTGAATGGCTGTTGGTTTGTTTTATTGAGGGCATGAAGGTTATGTTGCTTGAAGCTGTTTGTGTACAGTGGATTGCCTGCTCACAGGGTGCCATGCTGAAATGAGAACACATATGGTTGACTCGGCTGTAAATCCTTAATTATTTATTAATGGATCTATTTGGTTATGGTTGTCCCTGGAGATACATTTTTCAAAATCTTCATAAGGACCTTCATCTTCATATAGGGTATAAGGTCATTATTAACATGTAACAAGGATTTTAGGTTGTATTTCCTCCCAAATCAAACACAGTTCCACAGAGATTTATTTATTCAGTTTAAAAACAAACATACAGTACAATTTAGAATATGAAAATATGCTGTACATGTTAATTAAGCGTGGCTTGTTACATTCATATTTCCATCACGCTGTTATGTTCTATATCCCTATGGCTCTAGGATCCTGATAGTAAACAATGCTAGCAAACTAAACATGAGGTTGAACCAGGATTAGTTACTGTATTGTAATTATAGTGATTTGCAGAACTTTAGAGGTATGCGAGTTTATGGCAATGTTCAAAATAGTATGTTCAGAAAAACAAAAATGCAATAAAGACAAGTATAACAAAGGATAGCAAATACTACTAAGTGTTTTAAAGGTATGTAAGATTGCATAACAAACTGTATACAAATCAATAAGTAGTAAAGCACAGTTTATTCAAAAGTTGGACAGCAAACTTTTTAAAATCTTAAAACCATTAAGATCGAATGTAATTTAAGATAACATTTAAAGATTTTAAATATATTGTCATTTGTAACCATCTATACATAACCATCTTTTTTTGCAGGCAAATATTGTATATACCAATTATCTCTGTGATAATATCTTCATGACAGTTCATTATTATGTGCATGTTAAGTATTCAGAGCCTATAAGCACATTGCACCTGTCTAGTTAGTTTAAATCCCAGCTGCCTCCCTGTCAGACAAGCTGTTTTGTTTTTTGTTGTAAAGACAGAGTTTGTGCAGAGATTGCCCTCACTGTCACATGTTGCTCCTCCATAATGCATCAGTCAATCTGGTTTTATCAGCAAAGAAAACACATGTTAAATCCCTAGTTGTTTCAGAGGCCTTTTATTAGTTGTATATTATCCTTAGAATTATACGTTTGTTTTTCTCCCACTGAATTTTTCATAGATGGAACAATGTGTGATATATTTTTATCCCTCATGCATTTTTTAGTATTCTTCAGGGTGTTGGCTGAAAATCCACAAGTTGTTTCTGTTACTACTCTAGTGCTTCACCATCTAGAGCTTTTTAATAGATCTCAATCTCTATTTCTGCCAGCCTTTCCTCAGAAAACCAACAAAATTCATGTAACACCAGGTCCAGTGTGAGGGATTTTTGGGCCAGTTGACTGAACTCTCACTTCCCATTTCAGGCCAGTGCTGGGCTCCAGCTGACATTTTTACGTTTATTGATTTTGTACATCCATTTTTTTTGGCTGTTTGGTTTTCTGTAAAATATTCTTCAATGTTGTTGCAAATCCAGCTAAGATAATGTCATAGGTGAGCCTTTGTCTAACAAAAAAACACTTGAATGCATCAGTAAGAATGTGTGGAAAACTACAAAGCAATCAGCAATGTTTTGCATTGTATGTCACAGATTTCCAATTGTATTTTTATTTTTTTTGTCCTGCCAAAGTTAAAATGAACACTCCCCGGCTATTTGAATTCTGAACGGCCACAATACGGACCTTAAGCAGCGTAATAAAAACACAACAAAATGTGCCTGTATCAACATCATAAAAACGTGGCATAATTTTGTTTTGAACGCATTTTAGCGCCACTTTCTTTACATTTCGCTTTGAAACTGCCATGAAACGTGTAGTAAGGTACGCAATTACAGTGTTGTAGAAATGTATATAGAGGCAGGTATTTTAACAAGCCTGGGTTTTGTATATTTACTGACCTTCATAAGTTAAGCAGTTGGGCTGTTAACTTGGACTGCCGTTAGTGCAAATAACAATTCAGTCATCTGGCTTGAAACTCTCTCAAACTGGCTCTGGGCACTGGGCCATCCTTATTGTTGAGCCCTGAAATATTCATCCATCCCTTGTGAATTTGGATTATCAAAGAGTAACAGTATGAGACAAACTCTTTGAAGTGTGTCCTTTAAAGAGGCCGGACATAGAGGAAGGTTGAGAGAGTGTACATGAGTAATGAAACTAGGGTCAAAGGTCAGCTGCCTGTGGAGTAAATGCCAGCTGCACAACTGCCCTGCTCCAAAACACCTTATAACAATGGAGGAATGATAAACTGATGCTTTTGTATTAAAAACATTGCTTCTACAGTAGTCATGATCAGGGTTATTATAGTTAACTAAAGCGTTAAATGAAATAAAATAAAAAATATTTAAAAAGTCAGCTAATTTTATTTCAGCTATTTGTCAAGGCAACATTTCTCAAATAGGTTTAAAATAAAATGCAAACTATGTCTACCTTATTCTTCAACACAGACATAAGCCATGGGCGAGACTTCCAGATCATTATTTGAGATCATTATTGATATCTTTCAGTCACGTGACCAGCTCAAAGACCTGGAGGGCAAAATGTCCAATAACAAAGTGCAGTAACTGGTAAAACTGTTTGCGCTACAAACCAGTGTGTACATAAGATAATACATTAAAATAATATAGTAATACATACCAATTAGTATTATCAAGCAGCAAAACCACCCATACAATTTACAAATGGCCACACCGCTCTTACGGGAAAAATAAGGTGGATGGAGATATTTAAAGCAAAATCTCCTTTTGACCAAAAAGGTCAAAAACACAATAAAAATATAGCTGCAAGCAGTTACATGGGGCCATGGGGTTTCACAACTTCAAAAAGTAGATGAAAAATACTTATAGTTATAGTACAGTTTGTTATTCCATCCTTCTACTTCTAACTACTTCTACTTCTATAGTAACTGCTTATCCACAGGGTTTATTGCTCTATTGCAAAAAAAGTCACACTTTTTTAAAGTCTGGAGAGTTGTTATATCCATCTTAAGATTACTATAAAAGGTTTTAGAAATTAGTATACTGTATAAAACAAGCAAAATAAGCCTTTGAACACACTTGTGAAAATAATATATGAACATTAAATCACATGTTGGTGATTAGCTGGGCATGTGACAAACCCATGACATAAAGCATGTAGGAAATGTGGTGTAACACATTGAGCTAGATACTCATGCATGATCATCAGGCTGCTGAGAAGAAGTTTTAGTGTTTTTAGAATGCTAACTAGCATGTCAATAAACACAGGCATGGTCTAATTTGGGATGGTATTCTCGAGAACGGTAGCGAATATCAAAAGTCCAAAGACCTTCAAGCTTCATTTCAAAGTATCGCTGAGATACAGCCTCTTAACCAATTTTAGGTCAACTTCGACAAGCTTGTGACATCATAACTTTTGAACAAAGATGATTATCAAAAAACTGTACAGTCATTTCTATGTGTCTTAGTCTAAAGATCATCTGAGCCAATTTTGATAGATTTAGACAAATTTCAGAATTTTTCTACTTACGGTTCATAGGGCTGCAATTGACTCCCATTGGGGAGGAATAATAATAAGAAAAACCCAATGGATACAATAGGGGCTACAGCCCCTTTGGGTCTTGGCCCCTAATAAGAAAACCAATGGATATAATGGGGTCTAGGCCCCTAAATAAAACAAAGGTGAAAACAGAAAAGATAAACACAAAATCTTATTTAAATTATTAACAAAAAGTATACTTGTATATCACTGATATTAAAAACAACAAAGATTGTGAACTTGTAATGGAAAACCACTGACTAAGCATGCTTGTGGAGTAGAAGCCAACAGATACTGACACACTTCAAAACAATTGTATCTAAGTAGCAGGGATTGCATGGCACATTTGTTGATAAACAAGTGAAGCCATTTTATTGCCAATAAATTCAGTAAGTAATTATCTCATAATACTCCAATGGTTTTCAGCAGACCAGCTGAGATTAGCTATTTCAGCTGAGATGATTGTAACTAGAATGTAATAAGGTGTTAGGGTGACATAGGTCAGAGCTAATAAGCTACTGTATGAACATGCTGCTTGGCTGCCCTTTTCAACCTGGTAGGGAGTGATCCTAATGACTTCTGTTCTGCTTTGATTGACAGTGTCACTGGACAAGCAAAATGAAAGAACACCTTTTATAAATTATGTGAAGCACCCCCCCCCCCCTCATGAATCTGGGCTGCGGGTTTCCCCTCAGCCTCCTGAGGTCGCTGTTCCTACACTGCACTTCCTGATTGCATTCACCTGTCTTTGTCATTAGCACTGATTTACTCACATCTGTTCACTATTATCTGGTCTTTAAAAACTCTCACCTTTCACTCCTGCTTCATGGCTGCATTGTCTTTTGTCCTCTGTGTATCCTGTATCCTGTCTTTAGTCTGTCAGTAAACTCTGTGTTTCTTTATTCCCTGGCCTTATCGTGTTCTTGGTTTTTGTTTATTTTGTGTTTAAGTTTATTAGTTTTGTGCCGTGTTGGCCTTTTGCTTTGTGTGTTTATTTGTTTAATTAAAAGAAACCCTCTTACCTGCATTTGGACCCTGACCCCTTTACTCAACGTGACAATAGCTGTGAGGTTCTTGGGACTTTTTATATTGGAAACTAAGAAAGAGCAGAGCCATAATGAGAGAACTATTTAAGCAAATGCAAGTAACAGTTATAAAACTCTAGTTCTTATTACCTCCAAAGCAGGAAATTGAGTCTTCAACAAGCTGTTCTGAGCTCATGGCCTCCTGTATTTCTTACAGAAACAGCTATTGATGCCACTTTGTGTACAGTATAGGCATATTAAGGCACCGTTTTTGCTGTTGTGGGATGTGCAGCGAGGCAGGAAATTGAAAAGGGGAGTGACGGAAGATCTAGCACGTCATCGCTAATAAGCCTTGTTTGTGAAGACAAGAGAGTGCACACATCAATTTCACGCTTAAGATTTAGATCGCTACTGTTACCTGAACCTGTTTTAACACTTTCCAAATGCTTAACACATGTTTGAAGCTCAAGGTGCTGAAAGGAACCATGGAAAGACAAATTAAATGCACTGCTGCTTACTGAAGTCAAATAATCATGCTTTGAAAATAACATACATGTGAAATTATTTGTAAAGCACTTTTCATTATCCAGTACATACTGTTTCAAAGTGAGCAAACCGTAGACTGTGGCATGAACAAAAACGGCATTCGATTTTTTGTTTAGGTAAAAAAGATCATGTTTATATTCTAAGGATAGTGATTAATTTATAGAGTGTGAAATTCATCCTAAAAGGACTGGCAGATGCAGGCAGTGGGCAGTGAAGCATCCTTCACTGTCTGGCTGGTAAAATGCTGTAGTTGGCAGTAGAAGTTGCTCAGGAATGCCTCAGTATGTGAAATGTGCAATGGATGAACGATTAGCTGTTTATGAGCAATTGTTTTCTAAATTGTTAATGTAGCAGTGATGTAAAGTTTTATTTTGACACATACACAAACAAATACAGCTGAAGGCAAATGCATATAAATGATAAAATGCTAATGCTATTTGAGATAGAAATTCGTATTTTTATACTTATTAATTCTTATATTAATACTAATACTTACTGAATATATTAATGTTTTAATATTTTATTTTATGAGATTTTGACCTTGTGTAGCATTTATATGGGATTTTACCATATAGCTTTCTTTTAGATATGTGTTTTTCAGTGTTGTTATTGTAAACTAAAACTATAAAAACATATTTTTTTGTTAACTGAAATAAAAAGGGAAATAAAATAAAATATACATGTTATATGACAAACCTAAAGTATGGCATTGTCAGCTAATTAAAATTAATAACTTAAATACAATTATATTATAAGTTATCATATAATATTATACTATACTATAAATAATATTATTATAAATTTCATAAAAAAATAAGGCTGAATAGCTGAATAAAAAAAACTACGAATAAAAAAACTAATACAAATGGCAAAAGCAGAAAAATGACTAAAACTAAAAAATTTAATTAAAATGAAAATCTGAAAAAAAATCTAAATTTAAAATGCAAAATATTAATA
>NC_133370.1:33530914-33548424 GCF_049309525.1 Garra rufa
ATATATATATATATATATATTATATTTATATTATATTTATATAATTATATTTATATAGAGAGGCTGAAGTCACCTTAGTAACAGACCACAATGTCGTTTATATAGCAATCACAGACTTTTACCATGGTAACTTCAGCCTAAAATACGTTAACAAGGCAGGTGAGGATAGCTGACCACATTAATCCTCAAATATTAGCGTATTTTATCTTTTAAAAACAACACTTATACAACTGCATATGTATATTACGTATACGTTGTAGTGATAATGTACATTTAATATTTTAGCTCAAAGGGAATCGATTATGATTCAAAAGGGAATTTGAACAGAGTCGCTGTTTTACGGCTGTTCAGAGTCGACTCGCGATTCATTGAATGAGCCGTGTAACAGAAACTCTGCAATGGATATTACTATCCAGAATATAGTGAAAGCACTGTATATTAGCACAGTAGCAAAATCGGCAGTTTAAGACATTAACTTGTAAGCACAAAACACAAGACACTTATCTTTTCTAATAAAAATATGATTTTATTGGATAAACCTAACACATACAAACTAATCTAACATAAACGCACGCATTCACACAGGTTGCAGAAAGAGAAAATGAGGAAAGAAATGAGTTTAAAGGAATGAAAATATGAAGTCCCAAGTTTATAGCAATTGCTTAGACCTGAACAACCATCAATCACTTAATTATCCGTATTGATTAATCGTATTGAGTCTCTCAATGAGGTTATTAAACTTTGTATCAAATGCACCAGTTCAGCTAGAATCTGGAGTTTGTACTTGCGTTGCCTTTGTGTTGAGGGAATTCCTTTCGTTGCGTCGTTACAGAAAGGGGGGTTTTCCTAAGGTTGTTGATTGATGCGAAGTTCTGTGGTCGTTTGTGAAGTCTTGCGCGTTGGCTGAGGATGCGGAGTTGTGCACTGGTTAAAGTTCTAGTCGGCACAGACGTTTGGGTCCTGGCTTGGTTTCTCCGCCAAAACCATAAATCACAATGTTATCTGATCAGTCCCGTGGTCCCAATTTTCCCGCTCTTTGCAAAGTTAAATTTGGACATGATTTCTATAACAAGACTACAATACATTTTACAAAGAATTGAATTACAGAAACATTTTGAGAATGCAATTTCAAGCTCAAGCATACCAAACACCAATATAAACCATTAAGCTATTCAATAGTTATTAAAAAAGACATACACAATAAGTGATTAAAACATACTAGGCAAATGTATGGGTTACAAAGAGGATAGGAAGTTATGCATAGAAATGATGAGTTGCTCATAAGTTCTTTTAGCATAATTTTATGTGCATATATACATCAATAGGCAGTTTTCTGGGCCGTATTGGGAATGTGAGGGTCTGTTCTCTAAGCCGGAAGGTCGAAAGGTTAGGGAAGGAATCTCAGTGCCCTGGATGGGGGAGCCCACCAAGCACAATCTCTACTAGTACTAGAAAGAGATGTTCAGATGAGCATCTCTTTGACCATTAATCTTGGTTACTTGCCCCAAATTTGACAATCTCCTTCCTTGGGATTATGAACAAGTGTCCTTTTGTGTTAATGTTGCAAGTTGGTTAGGTTTGCTTCAAGCTGGCTGGCGCCAGGGTGTCAAATGACAAATTTTACGACAGGAGTCTTGTCATGCTGGGCCTTTTGTGGAATTTGGGTCTGTAGAAGTGTTTCAAAACTTCCAATCAAATCGCCTGAATTGTCTGATTCGCGCTGAGATCCTACAACGTGTATACATTATTTTCTAAATAATGTCAATAAATTATTTTATTGTCACTAAATACCAAAAAATTCTGTCTCTCTAACTCAGTATATTCCAATTGCCCGCTATGAACTTCCTGGAACTATTTGAGGCTACGTGTATCACGTGACGATCGAGCGCTTTCAACTTCCGTTGTCGCAGGAGTTCCATCCAATCAGCAGCGACTACACCGGTCACACAAAATACCTACCTTTTCCGGTTTGACTGATTTGTCGTTGTGTTTTCTGACTTGCCGTTTTGTTTTCTTGTTTGTCGTTGTGGTTTCCAACTTGCTATTTTGTTTCCAGAGTTGTTATTGTGTTTTATGGTTTGCTGTTTTGTTTTTAGATTTGATATTGCGTTTTCTATTTTGTAATTTTGATTCTGGATTTGTTATTTGGTTTCCAGATTTGTTTTTTGTGTTGCGATTTGTTGCTGTGTTTTGCACTTCTCGGCCACCGTAGTAAATAGCTGTATTTTAGCAATATGATATGTACACTAAGTGCAACTAGCTATAGATTCTATTGCACTATGTTGTAATAGCAGGATTTTCATTTATGCTACTTATAAATGACTACAGCACACGCTTTGGCATCTATGCTAGTGGAGCCATGGCTTAACAGTCCTCTTTAGTAGTGTTGACTAGCCTAATCACACATCAACATCAATAAGATTGGTAGTATTTCAATACAAAAAAAACTTCCTGATCGTATGTGAATTTTGTTCATGAGAATAAATATGCTAAGCATTGTCTTTTATAACACTTTAGTATAGGGAACTATTCTCACTATTAAGTTGTTGCTTATTAGTATGCCTATACATAACATATTGGCTATTTATTAGTACTTATAAAGCATATTCTGCATGACTATATTCTACATTCCTAATCCTACCCACAACAACTACCTTACTACCAAAAGTCATAGTTAATGGATTGTTAATAGCGAGAATGGAACCTTAAAATAAATTTTAACCAAGTGTATTTTTCTTTTCTTTCATTTTCTTTTAAAAATACTCCCAATCAAGAACACAGACAAGCCCCAAAATGGTCTCAATCATGCATTTATTTGCTACATGATTTATTTGTCAAAACGTTACTAGTCGTTCACTGGTAAGCAATAAGCCTGAAAAGAATGACTGACTGTTGAGCCTGTAAACTATAGGCTATAAGTTTTATGATATTTAATGGTTTCAAGCAAGACTCAATCAGCCAACCAGATTTTAGAGTGTGTACTATGAAAAGGCAGTTTTCACCAAAAAGTGATCAAAGATGCTTATCTGCTAAATGACTGTCTCTGGTGAAAGCTGGCTAGTAAGTATTCAGGCAGCTGTATTGAAACATCATTAATTTCACTGTCTAGACATGCTCAATGAATGTTAACACACTTGAATCTTTTTGTTGAAAGCAGACCACATTGTCGATCCACCTGTCCTGTCACAAACTAAATAGATCCATAAAAGAGGAAATTCAATATGACTGTATCTCTGAAAGCACTCAAGCTTTTTCCAATTATGTTTAAATAATCAAGCATTCATTCATTTAGACATATAGAGTATGATACAATTTTTAATCTCTCTCACAAATGTACTTTCACACTCTCTTTCTATTTGAATTTTTGTCAGGACAGATTTTTTTTTTCCTGAAAGTACACTGTTAAAAAAAAGTGCTTTAAAAGGTTCTTTACAGTGAAAAAGGTTCTTTACAGTGATCCAATAGAATAATCATTTTTTGGTTTTAATTTGTGACGATAATCTTGATAAACAATTTGTGTGAGAATCTTAAATATATGAATATAAATATATGAATACATAAATATATAACCTTCATTGCTCACAGAGTTTGTTTGCAATAATTGAATGAAACAAGAACAACAAGAACAACAAACAGACACAAAGGAAAAATCTTATTGTTGTTTTTGTTGAGGGAACCCTAGGGTGATGCTAACCTCTGGATTGCAATAACATTAACATTTATACTTAAATTATATTTTAAAAGTAATAAAAATTTTAGTAATTACAATAACTAGGTACTTACTCTGAACCCCTAAACTTAACCCTAACCCTACCACATATAGTTATCTTATATTGATAGAACTTTCTTTACAGGTACACTGTAAGTGCACTGTAAGTACTGTACATGAAGGTACACATACTGTAAAACAAATTGCAACCAGTATAAATATAAAGTTATGGTATTGAAAATTATGTCATTACTAACCCTCATGTTGTTACAAACCCGTAAGACCTTCGTTCATCTTCGGAAGACAAATTAGGATATTTTTGATGAAATCTGAGAGCTTTCTGATCCTGTGGCTTGAATAAAGAGAATATTGGACTGATAAGGGCCTGCAAGTCAAAACACTCTTTGTTATTAGTATTCTGGCTCTGCTAAAAGCAAAGCGCTTTGGCTGGCCTGAAGTTTTTAGGTTTGAGGCAGCAGGAGGTGGGAAGGTTTTCTCATGAGATATTATAGCTACTGTGGCCCTGAAACTCAAAATAATTAATGTGTTCATGGTCCACTGGGGAAAAATAGGGCATGAACCTTCCTCTTTTGAGCAAGTTTAAAAATGTCCTGCACATTTCTGAGTTGTTTGTATTTGTGCAGCCTCAGCAAGGACCTTTTCCACCACTGTTGTCACTTCTCTCTAGACAGGCTCTGGACGGAATCATGGCCATTGTTTAAGGTGAGTTTTTCCAGGAGCAATTCAGCTTTTTTTTGAAGATGTACAGTAGGTGAATGCAATGGAAGTGGAGAGTGGCCCAGCTCAGCACTAAACAACCACCAGCTGTGCCATAAAACCCATTCAGTGTGACTGTGTGACTTGTGTTTCATGCCCCATTGACCATGTTTCTGACAGACACTGTTTGATGGGGCACAGCAGTAAAACCAAAGCCATGGCTTTGCCATATAGACATTTTGTACCACATCTGTAGCTAAAAAATCCCATCTCCGGGCAATTAGCAGCAGTTTAACTGAGAATTCATTGACACTCATTATCTAGTATCCAGGAAACAAACAGCTCACTGCTTCTGTCACTGGTACAAAAGGTTCACCAGAGGTGAATTCAGCCTTAAAGGTTTGCTGATGTTTGAGATGTACTGACGACCTTAGCATAGCTGTGACACAATTCTCAACACAGTTTAGGATCTCCATGGAGTCATCAGCATTATGTGGCACATAATGTCTATGAGATAGTCATCTCTAATCAGGACAGAAATGTGGTTGTAACATGCATGTGGGAAGAAGGAAGATGAAGGCACCCGGAGATAAGGTCAGCTGTTAAATGTTATCGTAGACCACAGGAGAAAGCACGGCAGAACTGGAAAAGACAGGTAAAGTTGTAAAATGGCTCCATAAATGCCAGTCTTTGTGAATCAGCCAGAAGCTTCAGTGAGAAAAGACTGGAATCGTATTGTGTGTGTTGCAGATAGTCTTGGTGTGTTCCAGCTGCATTTTTAGGGAAACACACTCCCAGTCGCAATGCCAGCTTACCTTATATTAGCCAAAGAAGACATTATAAGACAAATAAGCATTACATGTACAGTTCCTTTACAGATAAAGCAATCCCAAAATGCACTATTTTTTAAATGTATGTAATATATATAATGTGGAGGCCTTCCACCAGCTGGATCACCATAGTGGATCACTCAGTCAAATTGCTCCTAAATCAAAGACTTGGCACCTCTGCCCTCCTTTCTGAATATATAATATATTTTAAAATATATGCTTAAAAAAAAAAAAAAAAAAAAAATCCATTACGGCGGACAAGATGAAAAAAACATTTCAGTGTAGTTTAAAATATTTGAATTTACTCCACAAAAATTGTGTATATCAGGCAGTTTTATGCTTAAAATATTGTGCAACATGCAAGTCCATTCAGAATGTTTTTATTAATTATTAATTATTTCAACTTGATAAAACAACTTTTACATTAGAAGCCAGCTATGAAATGTGTTTTTATCTTAAGTTTGCATTTGTTAACATTATTGGTTATGTTTAGAGTAGTGTTTAGTGTAGGTGGTATGTTATTTTCCTAATATTATTAACCTTTTAGCACCACTCAGCAGACATTACATTTCCAAACTGTTGTTGTACAACAACCAATATAATACAACAATGCTAGAGTCACTTTCATCCCCTTCAGATAAAACTGAACAAACTGAATAAAACTGAATTTAGCAGAAACGTTTACAATGAGCTTGGGTTGTTGTTAAAAATGATGTTACTGTAGTAAAAAAAAAAAAAAAAAAATGGTAAATTTGTGTTTTTACTGAAAATACCATAATTGAACTATGAATGCTGTAGTAAATCCATGATTACATTTTTTTATAGGGCTCTCAAATTGTGTTTTTGGCAATATATAAAAAAAAAAATATTTGAAATCAATAGGAGTACAGTGACCTGTAAACATGTTGCGATCATACGTTTCAAGCCATATCAGTTTAAACTTCTGATATAGAATTTTCCGAGCACACACATCCGAAGCACGTACAAAGAAAGCAGCTGTCACACGTATGTATACGCATGTGAGTACTAAACTAAATTCTCTTTCATGTCTTATTGTGCTTAAACTGTCAAATACACACAACTTTATGTTAACAACACACAAGTAACAAAAACAGTCGGTTATGTCTGTGAAGGTAAACAGCTGAAAAAGAAATCATATGTTTATATTAGATCTGTGCATTAAGTGCTAGCAGTGTAATATACAGTACCTACTGCTGTCTATGCTGTTAATATGACCAAAACATTAAAATGACTGAAATCACTGAATAATGTCTATAGCTTTAATAAGAAGACATTTCCTACTTAAATGCTGTTTTTAAATGCTAGAGCTTAGATACACATGGCGGATTGTGTGCAGCTCACTCAGGGTGGGGTCCCTGTAATAAGGCAGTGTCTGACAACAGTTGTGGGTTGGGCTTGTAAAATGTGATGTTACATTTTATTGACCCACCCTTTATCATTATAGGTTGTGTATACACACTGCCAACACTCATTTATGTTCAAACTACATTAAAAATGAAGTCTAATTTTTTTTTTTGAGGTGCATGTGCCCATCATAACCCTTATCATTAAAGTAAAAATATAAATTCTGGAGGATTATTAAAAATGAATCAGTGAAATGCCTGGTTTGGTAAAGTGGTCCTGAGTATACCATTATAAACTTGCTCAGGTGCAAGCAATCAACTTCGAGATTAAACACCAGGCTAATTGCCCCAGCTGACATTAGTGGTGTTAATTACTTCAGAATACAACAAGCTGTTTCTTGAAGATTCCACTGTTAGTAGTGCATGGTACGGCAAAGAATTCACCATGGTTGTGAAAGTGCTTTCAAAAGACTAAAGTTCTAAAGTTGTAGAAAGGCACAAGTTAGGAGAAGGCTACAAAAATATTTCAAAGGCTTTAGCTATCCCTCGGACTACTGCTCAGAGCATCATTAAGAAATGGAAAGCTTATGGCACCACCAGCACATTGCTTAGATCAGGCCATCCTTCCCAAGTGGATGAAAAAGCCAGGAGGACATTGATGATAAGAGAAGCTACCAGAAAGCCAAAGGCTTTGAAAAACTTACAAGAACTTTACGACTGGGTCTGGTCTGTGCATGTGTCAACTATCTCCCAAGCTTTACACAAAACTGGCCTGTATGGCAGGATGGCATGAAAGAAGCTTTTCTCATTTGCCCTAACCAAAAATGTTTTTAAAAAATTTAAAAGAGTCTGATACCTTCTGGCAAAAGGTGCTATGGTCTGATGAGACCAAAATTTATGTTTTTGAACTGCGCTATGTTTGGCGAAAAGCAAACACAGCACACCACCCAAAACACATCTTACCTACTGTGAAGCATGGTCGTGGCAGCATTATGTTGTGAAGGTGTTTCTCTTCAGCTGGGACTGGGCGATTGGTCAGGATTGAAGGGAAAATCCATGCTACCAAGTACATCCAAATTCTTGAGGAAAACCTGTGTCCCTCTGATAGACCTTCCAACACGACAATAACCCTAAACATACTGCCAAAACAACAACAAAATGGCGTAAGGATAAGAAGGTGAATGTTCTTGAGTGGACAAGTCAGAGCCCTGACTTAAATCCAATCAAAAATCTGTGTATGGATTAGAAAAGAGCAGTCCATTGCTGCTCACTACAGAGTTTGACTGAACTAGAGAAATTCTTCAAGGAAGAACGGGCAAATATTCCATAATCAAGGTGGGAAAAAATAGTAAAGGAACATCCAAAAATAATGATGGCTGAAATTAAAGCAAAAAGTGGCTCTACGAAGTATTAAATCAAGAAACTGATGACTTCTTCAACCCTGTTATTCTATTTCCATTTTTTTTTTTAAATTATCATTATTTTTTTAATTAATTTGCAGAACTGTTGTGTTTTTTTTTTTCTTTTATTGGTTTGATGTTGTAAGACCAAAATTGTAAATAAAGCTGGAAAAGTTATTTGGACTAGGGTTTTATTTTAGGCTGTTTGACAAATAAAGTACATCATACCACTTTGAACTATTTCAAAGGGGTATGATGATTTTCTATAGGCACTATATGTTGCTCTTGGCTTCCAGAAATAAATTATTGCTAAGCACGTTGGAGATTTTCAAGTTGGTATGCACAGTTGTATTCCACACAAACATTGCAATGACAGTGATGTGCAAGCTTGGTCATTTCGTCTCAATACACATACAGTGAGTTTCAGTAGGGTCACATTAGAAATCTGTTTTAAGCATAATTTAAACATAGAAATAAACTTTTAGGGTTTTAAAAAGATGAACAATTATATATATATGAAAGACTCTTTACCAGTAACAGCAGACACTATGTGTAAGAAACTAATCAAATAAACAAATTTGTAATTATGTTATGTTGGAATGTCAAGTCCACCAAAGGAGAGTCCTGACTTGACTTGACCAAACATAAAATAACTTGTCTGTAGTTTGCCTTGAACAAACTAAAAGACCTTTTTAAAAAAAGCATGATACAAAATACATGACACTGGGTAACTGTCACACCCCTGGACTTTTGAATTGGTTTCTCCCATCATTTCCCCACCTGCTCTGTGTGTTTTGGTTTCTCCCTCATTGCCTGCACCTGTGTTTGTTAATCAGTCTTGTCTATTTAATGTGTGTGCTTCCCCTCATGCTTTGTTGGACGTTGATGTTTTCACCCTGTGTTCCTGTGTTTGCCGTGTTTCATGTGGGTTATTAAAGACTTTACATTATGTTTACTTCGTCGTTGTTCGTCTGTTCCTTTTTAAATCGTGACAGAACGTCCGACCAACACAGTTGTTTTTCGCGTGTTACCCCCGTTTTGTTTGGCGTATTTTTTCAGTCTTTTTTTTCCGTCGTGTTTGCACAGTTTTCCAGTCTTTTGTTTCCGTGGTGTGTTTACGATGTATCACTTCCGACCAGAATTCATCCTACTACAGTTGAAGCTGGGGGATTTACCGCTTGAGGGATATACCGTTATGTTCCAACTAGTAGCTCACACCACCAGCTACCCGGACGACGCGCTCTGTGCGTTTTATGACGCCAGCCTAAATGTGTCATGCAGAGCGGATTTCACCGCATTTGTGGAGTGGACACAGTGCCACTCCGGACCCAGAACCCAGCCAGCCACCAGCCCGACATGTGGAGTACGAGCCCGAGCCCACTGTAGACGGATTCAGTGCTACCAGAGCGACAGAGCGAGCGATCGCCGCGGAGCTAGAGGAGTTTACGTCTGACCAGGTGCGGGAGCCGGCCACAAAACTATGAACAAGATTTGAAATTTTCTGAGGACGTTGTCATTAAACTCCCTGCACATCATGAACTGTCTGTCTGTGTTAATTTCCAACCCACCCTCCCTTCCTCCCTCAGTTAACACCATCCAACAACCATGCTATTTCTACCCCGCCACCACTATCACCTGTCAGCCCCTCTGCTCACCCGCCAGTCTCCATCGGTGTCACGGCTAGAGGATCCCTCATCTTCGCCTCCAGCCTCAGAGTCCTGGACTCTGCCTCGGCCCTCCGACCCTGCGGCTCCACCCCGGCTCTCAGCTCCCTCGTCTCCTCCGTCGCCCGTCGGTCCACCAGCTCCACCGAGCTCCATCGTCCCTCCGGCTCCGCCCCGGTCAGTCGTCGCCCCACCTTCGCCTCTGGACTCTACTCCTCCGGCTGCGCCTCGTCGCTCCGTCCCACCGGCTTTGTGGACCTCCTCCCTCCCGCAGGCACAGCCACGGTCCTCTGTCGCTCCGGCTCTGCCGCGGACCTCTGGATTTCTGCCTTCGCCTTGGTCGCCAGAGCCTTGGCTTCCGCCTTGGCCCTCCGGATGTCATGATCGGGGCTGTGGGGTTTCCCTCAGCCTCCTGAGGTCGCTATTCACACTGCACTTCTAATAGCATTCACCTGTCCTTGTCGTTAACACTGATTCACTCACAGCTGTTCACCATTTGGACTTTTGTATAAGAACTCTCATTTCTCACTCCTGCTTCATGTCTGCATTGTCTCGTCTCCTGTGTGTTCTCGGATCTTGGCTTTTGATTTAGTTTTTTGATTTTGTTATTTAGTGTTTCAGTTTATGTCCCGTTGTGCCGTGTTGGCCTTTTGGTTTGTTTATTTGTTTGTTTATTTGTGTTTAATTATATTAAAATCATTTCACCCGCATTTGGACCCAGACCCTTTCCTTCTCTCGTGACACCGGATCCTCGGTGTTGCCCAGGATCATTGGCTCTCCTTTACGTTTACTTCGTTGTCGTTCGTCTGTTCCTGCTTAAATCATGACAGTAATGTGGATCATCAGTCTCCAATTATAAATTTTTTTACAATTTCAATTAAACTTATTTAAACCTATAAAACGGCTATGAAATGGATAATATATCATTGGTATGACACAGTGATTAACTGGAAAAATTAAAAATGGCATTTCATGACAAAAAAGTTGCCAACCCCTGCTACTGCCAAACTCCATTAGAATCAAAAGTCTCCCATGTTTATGTAAAATGTAGACAGCAGGAAGCCCTCTAATACATACTGGCTCTGGTGCCTAAACCAAATCAGTCCAGTCTGCAATAAACAAATTGCTTTTCTGTGATCATTTTCCAAGCATTTTATTACCATCTTGGCATGAGCAACCACATCATCCGCTTGCCCTGAGGTTAGCATCATAATTCTGGTCAAAAGTACAGTCTTGAATTGTTTTGCCCCTGTGCTCTTGAACAGCGTTAAGATGCTGTGGAGGCCTTCCACTACCTGGATCACCTTAGTGGATCACTCTAATAAGTAGCGGTCAAATTGCTCCTATAAATCAAAGACCTGGCACCTCTGCCCTCCTTTCTGAAGCACTGTACAGTAATCGTACAAGAAGCGAAGATAAATTGTTATTACAGCACTGCGGTACAATAATAACCCAGTAGAGCTGGTCTCCTTAAGTGAAAAGGGGGGAGACGAAGAAGAAGAAAATCAATTTTATAATCACAAGTGTAGTAGAGGAGGAAAGGGCAACATGAAAGGATTCAGTTCTCTTTGGTCATTTCTCTTGATGAGGCCGAACACAGCCTTGTGGCCCAGGAAAGGCGAGAACAGAACATATGGAAAAATCTGTCATACAGCTGGTGCTAATTCTAGTTTGGATGAAGGCAAAACAGGTGAGCTGCTTTAGTGTTTCCATTTAACATACGTTTACTTGTACCCGGAGTCATTTCATTAGCAAACGCAATTTTCGTCTGACTCATTGACCTGAATGATAAAACAATGCTCGTGGAGACAAATCCAAACAGGCTGGAATTCATTGCTGCAAATTAGTAATGTGCTCAGCTATTTTCTTTTTGTTTGGGCTCCTGGTAAAACGTCTACACAGGTGTCATACTTTGCAGAGCCAGAGTCCTAATCAGCAGCCTTGGGAGATGCCTGCCGGAGGAGTCAGGTAGGCATTAATTACCAGGCTGTCAGCACACAGAATGGAAGCACTGAAGTTGGGTGCAGTGTTGTATGACTGTATCAACTTATCAGTGCCAGGGAGAGAAAGCAACCTGACTGCCAGGAGAGGAAAACAGACTTTTTTTTTTTTTTATAACTGAGGGATGAGGCAGTTATTTTTCAAGGCTCCATCAATAGCACAAAATCAATTATTTAAATTTAATAGCAATTTACTTGAGGTACTGGATATGTTTCACCATCCAATAGTGTATGGAATGCCTAAACTAATTTGGGTCAATATTTAACGTTCATTAAATCAGAAGGATGTCAAAATTTTCAGGAATGTTTATTTAAAAAAGGTCTGCCTGCCATTTTTAACAGCCCTTTGGAATAAACTGTTTTTTTTTTCTCTGTATGTGCGTGTGTGATCTGAATCTGATGCAGAGTTGTATTAATGGTGCAACAATGGGGAAAACTGCAGAGGTAGCATTTTACTGACAAAAGATATATTTAAAGTCTGAAATCGCTGTCAGTTTACAGTCATACCTTTACTGTCCTGAACGTGAGGTGAAGCTGTATTTACTAAAGTTGAATTTTCTTAACGTGCCATATAAAAAGGAAAGTGAAATTCACCTTGGGCATGTTTTCTGGGTCGAGCAGAGCAGCATATCTGTTTATCATGTATAAATGTATACAGATAAGGTTTAACAGACAAAACAACAACAAAAAATGGTTTAACAGCTTTTAAAAAAACTTGAATAATTGTGATGTCAAGAATAGTTCAAATGCATATGAACATTACATTTTAGTAAACAGTGAAAGGAAAACAAGAAGTAGACAGAGTAGTAATACTACATCATAGAACATACCGTAGGCAATCTAATTTTCAATTTTCATCCATATCTCCATATCTTTTTTCATAAGCACTGTGCTATTTGTAGAGAAGGATTCAGTGGACTAAACAAGCTTCCTTGTTAATTCAGATATGAGATGATTAGTCATTGATGCTCATGTAACCTCAGGCTTTCATCAGCCCACATACAGGCCTTTAGTCCTCCAGAGATGTTTATATTTGGAAGCATCCTCACAATTAACTGCTCAGTGAAGGAAATCTATAAACCATCAATAAAATTGAGCTGATAGTTGATCAAAATTTTCAGCTTGTCTAACACTAACTAGAGTTTGAGGTCAGTAATGTTTCTTAAATGTTTTTGAAATAATTATCTTATGCTTACTTAGGCTGCATTTATTTGATTTGGAATACGGTAAAAACAGTAAAAAAAAAAAAAAAAAAAAAAAACAGTGAAAAAAATATTTTATTTTTTTAATGACATGTGGACACTGTTGTGCTGTGTATTGGTTGCATTATTTTTTAAGATATCTACAACGTAATAAATAATAACTACATGTTCAGATTGGTTATAAATCTCTTTGCAGGGCTAGACCTGTGTGTATCATGCTGATAATGTAGGAGGTCCTTTGAGTCTTGTTTGCCTGGCTGTTAGTGAAGAATATTACTCTGAGATGGCATGATGACCAGACTCAAAGGGAAACAACACAACGGAAGATGAGAAATCAGTGCAACCAATAACTCACTGCAAACATGATGTGTGTATGTTTGCTTTAGTGTGACTGAGTGAGCATGTTAGTTTTCTGATAGCAAAGTAATAACAAGAAATTTGAGTGTTCAGAGTGACTGTAACTACATTAAGCCCCATATCTTTTATTAGACACTTTTGTACAATATTATATGTCTGTTTGGCACCTATTTGACAGTCTGTCTTGCTACACGCTGCAGGGTTTGTGGAAAACCAGATTAAAACTAGATTAGAATTTCTGAAGAAAATGTGAGTGGTATTTGTTCAGTCAAAACATGTTGTGTCATGGATAATCACCAGGGACTTCAAGTCAATAAGCAACAACATAAAACTGCATGTTGTAGCATGCTGTTGCTTATTGACTTGAAAGGTAGTTTGTCAAAAAAAAAAAAAAAAAAAAAGATTGGCACCCTTGGTAAATATGAGCAAAGGTGGCTGTGAAAATAAATCTGCATTGCAAAAAAAATCACAAAATTCTAACCCATTATTGAAGTAAAACAATGTAAAGTAGGGGAGAAATATCATTATGAAATATATGTTTCTCTCATGTTCACGTTGGCCACAATTATTGGCACCCAATTATCACAACATCCTTTTCCAAAGATTTCTCCTATAATGCCTGAAGAGTTTGGAGAACACCTGATTAAAAATTAGAGAACATTCCTTCATACAGAATCTCTCCACATCCTTCAGATTCCCAGCTCCATGTTGGTGCTTCTTCTCTTCAGTTCACCCCACTCATTTTCTATAGGGTTCAGGTCAGGGAACTAGGAAGGCCATGGTAGAAGCTTGATTTTGTGCTCAGTGACACATTTTTGTGTTGATTTTGATGTTTGCTTTGGATCATTGTATGGAAGTATGGAGGATCCAACAATGGCCCATTATAAGATTAAAGGCATTATAAGAGGCAGTCAGGTTTAGATTTTTTTATCTTTTGGTGTTTAATAGAATCCATGATGCCATTTATGTGAACAAGATGTCCAGGACCTCTGGCAGAAAAATAGGTCCACAACATTAAAGATCCAGCAGTATATTTAACCGTGGGCATGGGGTACAACCCATCTGGTGGGTTTGTTGTGTCTGACAACTGAATATGCTGGAGTTTGTTTTTGGATGAGCAAGGAGAATTTATGATTCTTTTATTTTATTGTTTTGGCTTTCTGACCCCAAGACTCAACTAATCTCTGCAGTTCTCCAGCTGTGATCCTTGGAGAGTCTTTGGCTACTCAAACTCTCCTCCTCACCATACATTAGGACAATGTAGACACATGTCCTCTTCCAGGAAGATTTGTAACATCTTTAGCTGACTGAAACTTATTACTTATTACTTATAAATGAATTAAATAATCTTTTTGAACACAACATATCGCGATTAGCTGTTCATAGCTGTTTATAGTGATCATCTGTCATAAGCGACAAGAGCGAATCAAATAATAGGATACAAACAGGCTGATAAGGTCAGAGCAGTATGATGGCAAGCTTGTTTCCAAGCTTCTAATAACTTTTACCTAAGAAGATATTGCTGCTTCATTTCGGAAGATTAACTTTCCCCTTTTTTATTCTTTATAACCCTAAAATGTGGTGACAGATACCTGGGATTACGCTGCAGTTAAACACTACGGCAGTGAAGTGTAGTTTGAAAGGTTGAGTGTTTGGCGCAACTGTAATGTTGAATGGCTATAATTAATAGGTAAAATGGCTGGAAAAATTCATACTCCTAGTCACCTTGGTGTGCTAAAAAAATAAAATATGAATGGGAATATACTTTAGAGATATTTTACTCATGATCATTTCTAGGGAAGCCAATAATTGGGGCTAATATGCATTGAAGAAAATAATTTATTCATAATGTGAGTTTGCCCCCACTTTCAATTGTTTTACTCCAATGAAAAGTTAGAATATTTTTTTGAATGAAAGAACAAAAAGATAAAAATGCAGATTTATTTTCACAGCTGCCTTTGCACATGTTTACCAAGGGTTTTAATATTAGTGGAGGGTACATATATATAGTGCCCTCCACTAATATTTATCATCTACCAAGGAAAAATCTAAAGTTTAAATACTTTAAATACACCTTCCCCTCAACAAAACCCAGATATGTTTAAATCCCTGCTCCTATAAGCAATAGTAATTGTTTGCCTTGCAAATTACCTAGTATTTTCAGTGCTTTCCAAACATGGTATAGATATAGTTTTGATATGCTATGTTTCATTAGACAGTATCTCTCTACTAAGATGAACTTTTGTTCCACCCCATAAAGAGCTTGTTGAACATGATAATTATAACACTTTGAGCGCTAATAGTTACACTGCTAAATTAAGCCAGGGCTGAGCATGAAGCTCATAAGGTGAGACTTGGTCTGCCCTCCTGCTATCAGTCAATAATAGGTTAAATGACTTCAGATCGAGTCATGATTGGATAGGGACTATGAAGAGTCTTCTTAAGTATAATTACAGCATGATTCACTCCATCTTCAGTCTCTTCCTTGTAGGAAATTATAAGATTGTGTGTACTGACTATATGATTCTCACCCAGGTATGTGGCTGTGGATGTACCATTTCTCTCATATGACAGTAAACTGTTCATTTTATAGCAATTATGTATGTGAAAGGATATAATCATCTGTGATTTGTCTGATGAAACATTCTTGAGATTATCTGAACCCCAGCAAATGTACAGTACATCCAAACACCCTTTTTTTAGTGTTCAGTCCAGTGACTGAGTTTAAAATGGAAAGGGATTCTATTTATAAGTGTACAATTGGTGAGACCCATGTCATTATGGATTCACAGATGATTCTGGATCTGTGATCTGTCCTTCCTGTCCACCTATCTGACGTTCTCAATATTTATGTCACTGCCACTTCAGCAACTTATCAATGATGCTCATGAGCCTGCTTTCTCCTTGCATTCAGTCATCGCTCTATTATTAGATATAGGAGGTTTCATAATGTCAGCTCAGAAATCTTTTCTATACCGGTCCAGAGTCTGTTTATCTGGACGTAAAAGGCCATTACACACTGCTCAGTTTTTTATGATTATAGCCCTCAGTGCTGAAATAGAAATGGAGATACAGCATGAGCCCTTGATGGCAGCAATAATGCTGAATAAGATCCCATATGTCTGTGTATTTCCTGGCCAGCCAGGAGCTCTCCTGTCCTTTGGGCTTTTGTTCTGATAAGTAATTACAGTGGGTTTCATAGTCCCTAATGTCCTTGCTGGAGAGCACTTTATAAACACTGAGCACATAATAGCTGTCTGAATGCATTGGCAACATTGTGGGCCAATGTGTATGGAAAACAAACAGCAGGCTGAAAGATTGCTTGGAATTACAGGTGTGGTGTCATTCACTTTATCCTGTTTGGATGTAAGGCAGGGCATTGTGCTCCATGTGGCCTCACATCCACCTTCGGCCATCAACACAACTCATTGAAAACACATTAAGCTGTCAATTCTGGCAAAACATCTTAACTCCATTCTCTTTATACAGCTTCTTCATTGCTAGTTTTAGCAATAGCTACGCCTTGTGATTTGTTGCACAAATCTTACAGTATGTGTTCATTTATGAAGTGACTTTTATTTGACACACATAACTCTTGATTTAGTATTATTAGTGTTTTTTTTCTTCTTTACAGTATTTTGCCATTATATCTAGTATTGTACTATATACAGGGTGTGCAATTAATTTTAAATTTAGTATTAATTTTATTCATTTGTGTGTGTTAATATACACATACATATTTTATTTTTTATTTTTTCAGCAATGATGCATTAAATTGTGAATTGTTAAAGGAGTAGTTCACTTCCAGAACAAAAAGTACGGATAATGTACTCACCCCCCTGTCATCCAAGATGTTCATGTCTTTCTTTCTCCAGTCATAAGGAAATTATGTTTTTTTGGGGATTTTCAGGATTTCTCTCTATACACTGCAAAAAGGGTTTACTACTATTTTTGTCTTGTTTCTAGTTAAAATATCATTCTTAAATGAAGATGCATTTACTAGATAAACTAAATTACATAAGGTATTTAGTCTTGTTTCCAGGGGGAAAAAATTAATTCAGTGCATTTTGCTTAAAACAAGTAAAATTATCTGCCAGTGGGGTACAATATTTTGAAAACAAGAGTATTTAACTTACCTGATCATTTTACTTATCTTAACCAAAATGCACTGGGAACAAGACTAAATATCTTGTCATTTTGCTTATCTAGTAAATTCATCTTAATTTAAGATTCTTTAGATATTTTGACTAGAAACAAGACAAAAATA
>NC_133370.1:33548924-33591729 GCF_049309525.1 Garra rufa
AAGAAGGTCAAACGGCCTTTACAAAAAAAAAAAAAAGTAAAACAGCGATGTATTTTAAAGTTGGAGGAGTGAGAAAATGAAACGGGAGTTTTTCGCAGAGCTAGACAAGTGTTTGAGGTTTAAAAAAGTATATAAATTGTTGTTTTTTATTTATTTATTTATTTTTTTTTTTAGAAAATAACCGATCGGCTGGGATTGTTTAGAGCCCTTCGAAGCTGCATTTAAACTGCTTTTTGGAAGTTCAAACTCGGGGGCACCATAGAAGTCTGTTATATGGAGAGAAATCCTAAAATGTTTGTCTTAAAAAGAAAAAAAATTCTTTATGACTGAAGAAAGAAAGACATGAACGTCTTGGACGACAAGGGGATGAGTACATTATCTGTAAATTTTTGTTCTAGAAGTAAATTATTCCTTTAAAGCAGAGGTCTCAGACTCAATTCCTGAAGGGCCACAGTTCTGCAAAGTTTAGCTCCAACCAGGTCCAACTCACACCTGCTTGGAAGTTTCTAGTAATCCTGAAGACCTTGATTAGCTGGATCAGGTTTGTTTGATTAGAGTTGGAGCTAAACTGTGCAGAGCTGTGGCCCTCCAGGAATTGAGTTTTGAGACCAGTGCTTTAAAGTGACCGTGAAGATATTTCATAATATTACAACTATTTTTTTTTTATTTCAAATAAATGCCGCTCTTATTTTCTTTCTTTCTTAGAATCCTAAAAAAAAAGTATCACAGTTTCCACATAAAATATTGAGTAGCACAACACTGATATTAAAAAGAAATGTTTCATGAGCAGAAAATCAGCATATTAGAATGATTTCTGAAGGATCATGTGACACTAAGGACTGAAGTAATGACTGCTGAAAATTCAGCTTTACCATCACAGGAATTAATGACATTTTATTTTTAACTAAATAAATTTAGCCTTGCTAAGACTAAAATAATATTTCACAAACATTAAAAAATATGCATAAAACAGGCCTGTGTAAAATAAGTAGGAAGTATAAATATAGAAATAGTAATTTGTTGAGTAATAATTATGAATAGCACAACAAAATATTTGAATATGTCCATTAATTAAGCTCTGATACAAAGATTTTTATATATTTCTTAAGACTTCCTTGTGCACAGAATGTGCAGAAGCCAAATCAGAAGTTAATTGATGCGCAACTGGTTTTTATAATCAAAATCAATAAAACAGGTATTTACTTTGTTTCACTATCCATCCAGGAAATCACTGGTTCTGAGACACGCTCAAGTCTTAACTGTGATTGTCCTGATCCCCACTGCAACATTCAAGAAGGTGCATGTATATCCTGTGATACCCCTGAAGGCACAATTTTGTATCATGCAATTTTTAGGATTTAGGGAAGGGTTACGTTGTTTATCTGTCTGTCTGTTTTTGTAACCTTTTTTCAAACCTTTGATCTCCAGAGCATTACATCACACAAAGTTTGTCTGCTCCTGTTATTGTTCACTGTGTTTACAATATATAATCTTTAGTGGAGGAAGAGAGAGAACTCACAGCAAGTCTATCCTCTTACAAGAAGAAGGTATGCTGTGTTCATTATTTAATTGGCTCTTAATGAAGGCTCTGTCGGCTAATAAAACCTCACACTTTCCTTTTTTGAGCTAATGAACCTCTGGAGGAAGTGATTAAATTTGTTATTAAACAGGTAGAGGCTCAGATGCTTGAGTGATTAATTCCCATGGTAATGCTTTTACCACGTTCTAAGACACAGTCTAAAAATAATAATAGACACAATTTAACTCATTTTACACCCATCTTTTTTGCTAATTTTCTGCCAGTCGTGACAAAAGCGTGACTGTTTTTTTCGGAAACCGGTAGAAAAGAGAAAAATGTGCTAATGCTTTGAAACATACACATACAAACACCTTCAATTATGATTGATTATGTTTGTATCCTAAGTATATACTTGCATAATGTGAATAATCATCCCCTTTGTGGTTAGAACTCATTACTCATCGATCACATATACATTTCAAGTCAGGTTTACCTATATCATGGCCGTCTGAAAGATAGAAGCTTTAATTAATTATTGTGTGGGAAGACCGTAGAGATGGACGTGAAGGTCAGGAGATTATACTGCCCATTTAATCTGCAAAGAGAAGCCAGACTCATTATTTAACATAGCAGCAGACTGACAGGGTTGTATCCTAAAGTAATAAGGGTGGACTCCAGCTCCCTAATTGCACTTCCACAGACTTCAGGAGCAGATTCAGACACAGCAGGCTGGCTGACAAGCTGAGAGACTGACACTGTGTGAGATATATTTCATCTGAGAAGAAAGGGGAAATTCAGATGTAGCTTTAAATAACGTCAAATGGTTTGAAGATCTGCATGGAATGACACCTGGAGGGTCATAGACACCCAGTTATACTGTTAAACAAGTCGCGTTCAACAATATTTGTGAGTTTATCTGTCATTTTACAGGAATTCCAGGCACGTTAGCATCTTCTGTGATCTTTCCCTGCAGTTGTGGCGATTGTCGAGCACTTCATGGCATTCTCTTGGTTTAGCCGATTAGCTTTGACCTTAACCGCAGAAGGTCACACCCATCGCTAATCCTCATTGCTATTTGTCAGCCATTGTTGCTACATGCCACCATCTCTTAAAGGTCAGCCATTTCGATTTTTCTTTTCTCACTTTTCCAAACCCCAAGTATGGAGTCAGCCTCACTAAATCAGGAAGTTTTAACCCCATCTCTATTTTCTGCCATCCAGCTGTGTGGACACAGGGATGAAATAATTGCCTCAGGGTAGCAGCAATGTTTCCTTGGTGACTTACATAAAGTGTAGAAAAGTGGACGTCTGTTTCAGCGCTAATAGAGTGACTCCCTTGTTTCAGCCGTTTAGATGTCTTAGAAGATTAATATCTCAAGGCTTGCCCTTTTTAAGACTCATTAATTACCCCTGGCTCATCTTTTTACTGGAAAAAAATAAGGTAATGAATCAAGTCCTCCTCATGTCATTGGCCGTTATTTATTCATCATTTATTGTTCAGGAAGAAAATGTTTATATTTTATTTTGTGACTAATTTTACTCTTACGTGGTATATATTGAATTAAACAAGATAATAACACAGTAAAAGATAACATGGTAAGATAACATGGTAAAAGATAATAACACAGGCTCATCCGGGTAACTGCAGTCACTGCTATTCGCTTGCAAAGAGCTTTGCTTTTGGTTGGCTAATGAAATGTTTGTAAAATTTAAATCCCGGTATTATCGCCTAGCCTTCCCAGGGAAATTTGATAGAGACCCAGCCAAATGTAAGGGTTTTCTGCTTCAATGCTCTCCCTACGTTAACCAGCAACCTGCCTTATATCCCACTGACTCATGTCGCATATCGTCTGTTTGCGCTTTACTCACCGGAAGGGCTCTGGACTGGGCAACCACTGTGTGGCGTGCGGAGGGCTCAACCTTTCCCACTTACGAGGCTTTTCTTCAACACTTCCGAGAAGTCTTCGAACATCCAGCAGGAGGGAGAAGCACTGGGGATCAGCTGCTGGCTCTGTCACAAGGGAGAAAGACCGCCGCCAGCTCAAACTTTGTGGGTGGAGGACACGTTGAAACTTTTATTCCGTAGAGGACTATGTTAAGAACTCTAATCTGAACTAGCCTGCCATGATGAGGGTGGGAATCTAGGAGAATACATTGAACTGCCCATTCAGGTAGACAACCTAATCTGCTCATGATGCCCGCCTTGCACTGTGACTTGCCTCCTGTCTGAAAATAGCACCGCAGCTGAGCTCATGCAGATCAGAGCTACTAACCTCACCCCAGAGGTGCGTGAACATCGTATGCAGAAACATTTATGCCTCTACCTCTTGTACTTCCTCTTTGGCAGTGGAGGCGCAAGATGGCAGGCCGATTGGAGATGGAAGGGTGCAGAACGTCACTGCACATGCAAATAGGAGCCCTTCACTCCGAGCTTATCAAGTTTTACGTCATTCATTCAGCCATCACTCTATAATTATGATTACTCCGTAAATCTCATGGCGAGAGGGGAAGATTCTGCAATGGCCAAATTTCGCCTGCCAAAACTGCTGTCTTTCCTCGATTTATCAACCGCCTTCAAGCACTTCTTCACTGCTCAAGCAGAACACTGACACAACCAATCTACTGCCTGAGTATGAGGATCTCATTGAGGCATTCAGCAAAGAGAGGACATCACAGCTACCCCCTCATCATTCTGTGGACTGTGCCATCGACCTGTTACCTGGTCAGTCACCTCTCAAGGGAAGAATTTTCCCACTCTCACAGCCAGAATCTGAAGTTATGAGGAATTACATCAAGGAGGAACTGGCCAAGGGCTTTATTCAACCTTCCACCTCTCCAGCTTCCACTGGCTTTTTCTTTTTGAAAAAAAAAAAAAAAAAGGATGGTGGTCTTCGGCCATGTATTGATTACCGCGACCTGAATGATGTAACCATTAAATTCTGTTACCCTCTACCAATAGTTTCTGCGGCATTAGAACAGCTTTGTTAAGCCAAGTATTACACCAAGTTGGATTTCAGAAAGCTTACAACCTCATTCGCATCAGAGAGGGGGACGAATGGAAAACTGCCTTCTCCACCACTAGTTTGCATTATAAATACTTGGTTATGCCCTTTGGCATAGCCAACAGTCCTCATGTGGGCAGAATATGCACAAAATTTCCTCTTAAAGGCAGCTACTGGCATGACTCACTTCAAATGTGTATTGGGCTTTCAACCACCCATGTTCCTCTGGTCAGGAAAGCCCTCTGAGCTACCCTTAGTCACGGATTGGCTACAACGCAGCGAGGAGACCTGGGACCGAGCTCACACTCATCTGTTACATGCAGTCAGACGACTTTTTACGTCACTCCTTAAACCTGCTGGTGGTCTGAGAGGAGAGCCGAGGAGGGAGCCGTATCGCAGACCTCCTCCATTCTGGTGGACGGCGAGAAGGCCTATCAGGTGCATGAATTGCTCGACTCAAGGCACCGGGGCGGTACTCTTCAATACCTGGTTGATTGGGAGGGGTACGGTCCGGAGGAATTCTCTTGGGTCAGCGCTGAATATATCCTTGACCCCACACTCTTTGATAAGTTCCATAGGATGCACCCGGGAAAACTGTCCCCTCAACCCTGTGGTAGACCCCGACACCGTGCACCTCCTCGCATCAGTTTTTTTCTGTTGTTTTGCCTTACCGTTTTGACCTTTGGCTGTTTATCGTTTCTGATTCCTCTCTGAGTGCCCTGACTTAGATTGTTTATTGTATTGTGTTTGCTCACCGCCTGCCTCGACTCCCTGCTCGTTCCTTGGAATCTGAATGATAGCCACCTGCCCCGAATATCGCCTGTCCCACGTTCACATTGTTGTTTTGCTCCTGTGGATACTGTTTGTGGCAATTGACCTTGCATTGTTTGACTATGTGCCAATAAAGCTGCATATGGATCCTAACACTTCTGAATCCTCATTACAGTAACAAGCTTAATTACACATGGAATACATGAACACAATCAAACAAGGAAGAAACTGGGTCACAGAGCATGTGGGGAGGGAAAAAGTTTTGCCCCCTCCTGGAAGTCGCATCCTTGCGCCATAGAAACCACTCAGGCAGGGATGGGAGGGAACTTGGGAGGAGGTTCAGGAGGAGGGGGGGGGGGGGGGGGCGGCAAATAAAGTCCATGGAGGAGATGATGGGTGGAGGAGCCAGGGTGATGACAGAAGGAACCAGGGTGGACCAGATGGAGACAGGAGGGGCTTGGAGCAGGAGGAGGCAGGTTGAACCCAGTCCACAACCATAATGGAGACCTACGTTGGAGTCGACGGAGGAAGGAGCCATGGAAGGGTTGAGAACTCCAGGGGGCCGACTGACAGTGGTGGAGCAGCCTGAGGTGGAGAGCCAATGAGCCAGGGTGACAAAGAGGATCCTGAGGGATAAGGTGGAACTGAAGGCTCCGGCGACCAAGGTAGAGGTGTGGAACCGGAAGGCCATGGTAGACCCAGTGGACTGATGTGCCACGGCAGACAGGAGGAAGCTAGGAGCCAATGACTTGAAATATATCATCTGATCGATGTCTTGAGGTATTGTAACCGTGGTATAGGCAGAATAATTTACTTCAGGCCATTGAATTTGTTGCACACACAGAAGAAGCAGAGTTTTGCATTATTTTCCAAGAATTCAACGGGCCATCATCAATTATTCCTTACGTGACATTACGTCACCTTAGAATTATAAGGTTCTATCTGTGTTCTAAGTGGTTTTGAGATATTGAGCTTTAAAGATTTTGCATTTCATATATCAAAAACAATATGGGGAACACATTTATTTACTACATGAAAATGACAGGGACCCTAAATGTATTCTAAATGTACAATATCAAAATCCTCTTAAATTTTAAAATGAGGATTTTAGGAACAGGTCAAATGCAGATAGAACCATCTAATTCTAAAAAGTAATTTTCTGCTTGGAATTATAAGGTTCTATCTTGCAAAACATTAATTAAAGCAACTGTTTTCAAGAAATACTTGTAAATACTTTTAATTTTTAGTTTTAGTTTACTTATAATTTGTTTTAAAACAAATTAGTGTTGTAACAATGTGTCAACATGTATGAGAAAGGTAAATGCTTTTCACATGTATTTCATATTTTAGTATTAACTTTTTTTTTTCTTGTTTTAAGTTAAAATATATATATATATATATTTAAGTTTAAAATATGCTAAATAATTTTGTCCAGAGCAGCTGTTAATTTTAGGTAGGATTATAGTAGGTAATTACACATTATTGCAAAAACAGTTAAAGCACCTACTCCTAATTCATCTGACTGGGACTTTAAGTTAGGCATAAAATATGCTAAATAATTTTGTCCAGAGCAGCTGTTAATTTTAGGTAGGAATATAGTAGGTAATTACACATTATTGCAAAAACAGTTAAAGCACCTACTCCTAATTCATCTGACTGGGACTTTATTCCATAAAAAGTGGGACAGGGAAAATGTCTGTCTCTAGATCGGTATGGTCGGGACAACATGCTGATGTTTTTTTGTTGTTGTAATTAAGACTTTAAAGCTTAAAATTGTCATTTTAAAGCTTAATATTGTCATATTTAAGATATTTTAGGACTTTAAACTGCATAAATGTTTCGCCAATCACCATATTCGTTGTTTTTTTTTTTTGCAACCCAGATATGAATCTGACATGGATGGACATATAAACTACTGCAATGGGAAAAAAAAAAACTCTCTTGATATTTTAAGAACAGTTACAAAAGAATTAAAAAGGCATTCCTTACCTTTATAAAACTTATAATGGTTCGATTTGAGCAGATGATTTTACCATAACTGCCATCGTTAGATAATATTATTTGTTTTATGTCTGCGGTA
Source organism: Garra rufa (assembly GCF_049309525.1). Classification (NCBI taxonomy): domain Eukaryota; kingdom Metazoa; phylum Chordata; class Actinopteri; order Cypriniformes; family Cyprinidae; genus Garra; species Garra rufa. Next base: position 33,556,296 of record NC_133370.1, read on the forward strand.
ATTATAAGTTAAAACAATTGTGTCATCATTATATTTTAAACAGTGCCTTAAACCGCTTTGAGGAATAAAGGTGAATTGCACTTGATTCTGCAGACGTAATTGTTGTTAAATGCTAATCTTTGCTACTGTAACGGAGCAGTCTGGCGACATGACAAAGAACGTTGATCCTGATTGGTCCTCTTGTTTGCATTCGAAGTGCTGATTGGCTCACAGATAGAACCTTATAGAACCAAGTTAGAGTTCGACTCTGTAGATAGAACCTTTTCGTTTTCTTAATAAAACGTCCTAAAATGTACACAACTTACACGTCCTAAAATGTACACAAAAAAAAAAAAAAAAAAAACATTACATAATGTAAATAAGTTGTCACAGAATAAGAATATGTGAATAACTCAATTTTGACAAAAATGTAAGATAGAACCTTATATAATTCCAAGGTGACGATTTGACACTGAGCTATTTCAAGTCCTTGGACTTGGAATTACACATTTCTATGGCAACATTATCAATGCCAAAGCGTTTACGTGCTTGCATAATTGTAACTTGTAAGCCAGGAATGTTTTAAAAGCTATGACTTGGATTACATGACTGCTGTACCACCTGAATGCTGCCAGATTCATTTAGATGCTACTTACCTTCAAGTCTGAGAATGTGGACAGCTCTGAGGTAGAACATCACGTGTTGCCATCTTGAAATTACAGTAATAGCGACATGGTGTGAATGCAGCTATACACAGGATAACAAAGAGTTAAACAAGACACAGGTGAGGGTAATTATTAACTGTGAAAGCAAACTATAAAATAGAACAAAGGATGGGATACCAAGGAAACACAAGTAAGAAGATAATTTTAAACTTAAAATCCAGGCTAAGGAAACTGAAACTGAACAGAAACATGACAGCTAGGTGAACATTATCTATTGCATTAACTAGTAACTTATATAACTTGTGTAACGAGGACGCTGAGGCGGCGTTAGAATCCATTTGCGGAAGTTTATTGAACACAACAGATATCAAACACGTGAAAACAGGCTGATGGTCGATGACGGTAAAGCAGTCCAAACTAGCAACAATCCAGAGGATAATCCAACAAACGTACGTCATAAACCAGGCAGAGGAATCAAACCTTGAAAACAGTCCAATCTGGCAAACAATCCGAAAGGGGAAATCCGTGAGATCAGTAGTCAGAAAACGAGGCAGAATCATACACAGGCAGGCTATCAGAATAATATAGAAACGCTCGGTAAGGCAGGTAAACTGGCAATACTTCGCGAATAGGAAGCATGTGGTCACAGCTCAAATAGTCCCAAACAGGAAGAGAGTGTAGAAGCAGCAGAGGGAGCACTCTGTCAGTATTCGGGTGATGGCTCCCTCTGCTGGCTTGGCATTACAACTTGTTAAAAATGTTACCAAATAATTATTACAATTGGTAGACTAGAAGCACTATGTGCAGTCTTAAAACTGTTTTAGTTTCTGTTAATAAGAATGAATATGTTTGCAAAATATTTTGCATGTGATATAAATATGTATGACTGGAAACAGGACAAATGTAAGGTGGATGTTTGGTGGCCTTAAAAAAGAAGTTCTACTCCCAAATAAAAATTTCCTGATCATTTACTCACCCCCATGTGATCCAAGATGTTTTCAGTCGCAAAATAATTTGTTTTCTTTTTAGGTTTTTGAGGAAAACATTTTCTCCATGTAGTGGACTTAAAAGGAGGCCAACGGGTTAAAGGTTCAAATTGCAGTTTCAGTGCAGCTTCAAAAGGCTTTACACCAGGGGTGCTTAACCATGTTTCTGGAGATCTACCATCATACAAAGTTCAGCTCCAACCCTGATCAAACACACCTGAACCAGCTAAATAATCTCTTAGGTAGCACTTGACAATTACAGACAGCTGTGTTGGAGCAGGGCTGGAACTAAAGTCAGGTAGGTATATCTCCAAGAACAGGTTTGGGCACCCCTGCTCTACACAATTCCAGCCAAAGGAATTAGGGTCTTACCTAGTCGTGGGTCAAAACACTGCTCTTCCGTTCCAATCAGAACATCAAACAGGTTCTCCCTACTCAGTGAAGCCCCCACTGAGAAACCTGATGAAAGTGCTCTAGTTATTGGCGATTTTATTGTACGGAATGTGAAAATAGCGGCACCAGCCACCATAGTCCAATGTTTACCGGGAGCCAGAGCGCCTGACATCTTGGCAAATTTAAAAGTGCTAGCTAATGCTAAATGTAAATTCAGTAAGATTGTTATTCAAGTCGGCACAAATGGTGTTCGACTTCGCCAGTTGGAGATCACTAAAAATAATGTTAAAGAGGTGTGTGAACTTGCAAGTACGATTTCAGACACTGTAATATGCTCTGGTCCCCTCCCGGCTTACCATGGTGATGAGATACATAGCAGACTGTCGTCACTCAATGGCTGGATGTCTAAGTGGTGCCCGCAGAATAACATAGGTTTCAGAGACAATTGGACGAGTTTTTGGGGGAGACCTGACCTGTTGAAAAGAGATGGTCTTCATCCTTCGGGATGGGCCCAGGTCAGGAAGCAGACAGACTGGCTAAACTGATTGTCTGCTAGCTGTCTCACGTCACAGAAATCAATTAATTCTCAGCACATAGAGACCCTTTCACCTAGATATCACACTATAGAGACTGTGTCTGTTCCAAACCAAATTAAGAGTTCAACAAATAAAAAAAATATATAATACAAAGAAACAAGTGATATAGCTTGGCTTATTGAAAATCAGTTCCCTTTCTATGAAAGCACTTTCTGTAAATGATATAATTACTGATCATAACCTAGATGTGCTCTGTTTGACAGAAACCTGGCTGAAACCAGATGATTACATTATTTTAAATGAGTCGACCCCCCAAGATTACTGTTATTAACATGTGCTGCGTCTAAAATGTAAAGGGAAAGATGTTTCTACTATTCATAGCAATATTTAATATTTCTCAGAGAACAGGCTTCAAGTATAACTCGTTTGAAGAAATGGTGCTTCATATAACATTATCCAGAGAAACAACTGTTAATGATAAATGCCCCGTGATGTTTGTACTGGCTACTGTATACAGGCCACCAGGGCACCATACAGACGTTATCAAAGAATTTGCTAATTTTCTATCTGAGTTAGTGTTGGCTGCAGATAAAGTCTTAATAGTGTGTGATTTTAACATCCATGTTGATAATGAAAAAGATGCATTAGGAACAGCATTTATAGACATTTTGAACTCTATTAGGGTTAGACAACATGTGTCAGGACCTACTCATTGTCGAAATCAAACTCTAGATTTAATACTGTCACATAGAATTGATGTTAATGGTGTGACATTTCGATGACATCTCAGATCATTAAATAGTCTTGTGTATAATCCAGATAGCTAAAACTGTAAATTCAAATTCTTGCTACAAGTATAGTAGAACCATCACTTCTACTACAAAAGACTGATTTGTAAATAATCTTCCTGACATATCTGAATTCCTCAGCATATTCAGTAGCTCAGAAAAACTTGATGATGTAATAGAAACTATGGACTCTCTCTTTTCTAGCACTTTAGCTAGAAAAGACTCGAGGCCTCAACCTGAGTACACCGCGGAGGAAACGTGTGACCAGGGGGTCTCTACCCACTGAGAGGCCACCATGAGGGGCGTGGTAGGCCGATATTGCCGCCACGTAGACCTTCAAGGTGGAGTGGGTTAGTCCCGCGGAAAAACGAGTTTGCAGGAACTCCAGTACTGTACCAACTGGGCAGTTAACTGGGTCTATACGGCGTTCATGACACCATGAAGCAAACAGGTTCCACTTAAGGCCGTAAAGTTTCCTCGTAGAGGGAGCTCTGGATTGGAGGATGGTCTCGACAACCTCAGTTGGGAGACCAGCCTCTATGAGTTGTGCCCCCTCAGGGGCCACACCCATAATTTCCACATCTCCGGGTGGGGATGGCATATTGCGCCCCCGGCCTGGGATAGGAGGTCTCTCCTGACGGGAATCTCCCACGGAGAGCCGTCTAGGAGGGCGATTATGTCCGAGAACCATACTCGGGCCGGCCAGTATGGGGCTACTAGCAGCAGCCGTACTCCAAACCGGCGTACTCTTTCCAGAACTCCCGGTAGCAGAGCGATCAGGGGAAAGGCGTACAGACGAAGCCTCGGCCACGTCTGTACCATGGCGTCCAGTCCCAGAGTAGCTGGAGGCACTCATGACCACTCCCCACCCGGTGAGGGATGCATCTGTCGCTAGCATGACATGGCGACAAGGAGCTCCCAGCACCGGGCCTTGAGAAAGAAACCAGGGTTTCTTCCACAGGTTCCAGGCACGTAGGCATCGCCGCGTGACCTTGATCTTGCGAAACGGGTTGCCCCTCGGGGAAAACCCTCTGGTTTTGAGCCACCACTGTAGTGGTCTCATGTGCAGCAGTCCAAGAGGTATCACGTTGGATGCAGCTGCCATAATACCTAACAGTACTTGGAACTGTTTGACAGTGAGTGACAGGCCTAGCTTGACCGCATTTACTGCAGTAAGGATCGACTCGATCCGAGCAGGTGACATCCGTGCCTGCATCGTGGTCGAATCCCATACAACACCTAGATAAGTGGTTCTCTGTAATGGAGACAGCACACTTTTCTTGGCGTTGAGTCTCAACCCCAGCTTTTGCATGTGAGCGAGAACAGCACCTCGATGCTGAACCGCCAACTGCTCTGAACTGGCTAGGATCAGCCAGTCGTCTATGTAGTTGAGTATGCAGATGCCCTGGAGTCGCAAGGGAGCCAGCACAGCATCCACACACTTAGTGTCAGTGCGGGGTGAGAGTGCTAGGCCGAAAGGAAGAACTCTGTATTGGTAAGCTTCGCCCCTGAAAGCAAACCTCAGGAACTTCCTGTGCTGAGGAAGGATGGAGACGTGAAAGTATGCGTCTTTTAGATCTATCGTGACAAACCAGTCCTCGGACCTGATTTGAGACACGACGTGTTTGATAGTCAGCATCTTGAACTTCAGTTTCTTGACTGAGCGGTTCAAGTGTCTGAGATCTAAAATGGGCTGTAGCCCGCCATCCTTCTTCGGAACAATGAAGTACCGGCTGTAGAACCCGGATTCCCTGTGCTGAGGAGGGACCACCTCGATGGGAAATATCCCGCTGAAAGGCGGCGGCGGAGCGCCGAATTGGATAGAATAGCCTTTCTCTACAGTACGCAGGACCCATGCAGATACATTCGGCAGTAGTTTCCACGCTGCCAGAAAATCTACTAAGGGAACCAGCCTCTCGAGACTGGTCTCTGGATTTATTTGAACAACTGATTCGGTGGCCTGTAACAGCGAACTGGCAGGAAACACCTGAATCGGTTGTTCTGAGAGCCCCCGTGGGGGCGGCGAACACTTTAGCTCCGCTACGTTTCCGGGCGGGAAGGCTAGAGAAGAATGTTCACGGGAGACTGCCGCGCCCTGTAACACCGGCAGGGTTAGCTGACGAATCTCCTGAGGGCCCCGAGGAGGGGTGGCCACCATGAACTGTGGTGAACCACCAGCCTCCTCGAGAGGGGCTGCCCTCACTGGCCCTGTGCCACAGCAGTCAGGGCCGCTTAGTCGAGGACCTCTTGGATTGGAGGACGACCCTCAGGTCAGGCCTCTTCCCAGAGGCCCCCGACTTGGAGTGTTGCTTCCCCCGCCCTCTAGGTCCTGCCAGAAGGGTGCGGGTTGCAACACTCCTTTTCTGAGCCTCTCTGTGTGAGGAGCTAGCACACGGCTGGGGCTGCTCCCGTTCAGCCCCAGAGGAGTAAACGCAGCGAGGAAGGAACCGCTGGAACGCCGCCGCCTGCTTGCGGGCCTCCTGGTGTCTGCTGACAACCGTGTCAACAGAATCACCGAAGAGGCCAGATGGATGCAGGGGGGCATCCAGAAGGGTGACCCTGTCTTTCTCCCTCATATCAGACAGGGTCAGCACCAGATGCCTCAGCCTCGGCTGCCATAGACCGGCCCACAACGCGGGCGGTCTCCTTGGTGGCCCGGAGAGCAAGATCTGCGGTGCGTCTCATCTCAGTGACGCTCACTTCCTCGCCGTCGTTAAACTCCTTCAGCAGGTCGGCTTGGTAGGCTTGAAGGACTGCCATGGTGTGAAGGCAAGCCCCAGCCTGACCTGCTGCCGTGTATGCCTTGCCCATCAAGCTCGATGTAACCTTTAGTGGCTTGGTAGGCAAGGACAGAGCCTTCAAAGATGATGCCTGCCCAGGTGACAGATAGCCCGCGAGCGTCTGTTCAACCTGCGGCATCATCTTGTAGCCGTGCTCGCTCAACCCCGCCACATTACCGTAGTGATTTGCAGCGGGGGATTACCGTAGTGATTTGCAGCGGGGGAGAACAAGCGGGCTGAATATGGTTTTTCCCAGGATCTCGAGATCTCTTTAAGGGGATCCGGGAAAAACGGAAGGCTCCGTCTAGGAGGTGCTGACTTTGTCCGCAGGAAGCGTTCGTCAAGTTTGCTTCGCTGCGGCTCATGACTTTGTTCTGCGGGCCGAACGATGTTCAACTTGGCGACCGCATTAGTCAGCACCTCTACTAGCTCCTCATAGTGAGGCGATCAGGGGGGCGGTTGACTCTGATCAAGGCTCTCCACATCAACCTCCTCGGAGGAAGATAGGAGAAGCCTTGATTCGTCCTCCTCCTGGAGGGAAATCTAACTGCGAACCCCACGAGTGCAGCTGCCGCTCCGCCTCGACGGAATCGGGGCCAGACCCGCGAGGAACGCTAGCGAAAGCCCCCTCCTCGAAGAGGGCTTTCCGGGAATGGAGCACCCGCAGTGGAAGACACTCACACTGCCGGCAGCCAGGGGTCCTTGAGGGGTCAAGGGCTGACCGAGCATGCTCCGCTCCCAAGCAGACCACGCATAGGCTGTGTGTATCCCCGGCAACGATGAATCGCTGGCATGGGGGAGCACACCGCCTATGTGGCTGCTCAACCGCTCTAAAATTCTTTCTAAAACTCTTTCCCCCTTTGGTTGTCATATTTGCTCAAAATAAAGTTGTGCAATTGGTACAGAAAACCAGCAAAATGACAGACAGACAGACACAGAGCGCTCTCGCTGAATGACAAAAGCTGACGCCGGCATCAAATGCACGTGCTTTATACTTCCTGGTCGCTTACGTCACCACGCCGGTGATGTCACTCCCATCATTTCATTGGTTGCAGACATGATTCAGAGGGCGGCTCGCCAATGGCGTTCCCCAAAGCTTTGATGACGCAGTGCGAGTTCCCGGAAGAGAACTGCTGTTTTCGTCTGGTCAGAGAAGAACTGGCCCCCCGACTGAGCCTGGTTTCTCCCAAGGTTTTTTTTCTCCATTTTTGTCACCTGTGGAGTTTTGGTTCCTTGCCGCTGTCACCTCTAGCTTGCTTAGTTGGGGACACTTCCAGCGATATCGTATACTATTTGAACTAAACTGAGCTGGATGATGACATCACTGAATTCAATGATGAAATGAAAGCTCTAGCGTTAAGTTCTGCCGGGAAGACTTAATTGTCACGTCACTCAATTTTCATCTATCCAATCACATTCCAACACTTGTGGTATATAAGATCGGTACTTGCTCATGTTTGAATTCGCAGATGCTGACGCTTCAATTCAGTTGCTCGCGTCAGTTGCAAAATGTCCAAAGACAATCAATTTGTTTGCGACTACTCTGACTCTGACGATGAAATCGTCGCACCATCTCCCCCCGCTGCACGCCGCAGCTCACGCATTCAGAGCCGTATTTCTCCGTGGGCACAATGGTCTCCTGAGGATACAATCAAAGCCCTCGAGGAAGCCGGCATACAAACTAGCCATGGTCTCTCCAAAGAAGATCTACACCTCCTAGCCCAGAACACCTTGGGCACCCCACCTGTCTCCATTCCATCAAAAGCTTCAACTTCGGCAACTCAACCTAAACAAACCGGCAAGAAAAGATCAGCTAAATCATCCTCACCTCATCCAGCAAAAAGATCCGCAATACCTGCTCGGCTACCATCTTCTCCGCAGATCGTCGAAACGTCAAACACGAACTATCAGCTCATGTCCGCAGTGCAAAGCCTTGCTCAAACGGTCAAAGGATTGGAATCCAAAATGTCATCTCTTGAACATTCTTTCATGAATTCTAACCTCAGCACAAACCCGGCCACGATCCCTTCAGTGATTCCACAGTTTCATCCCCTCTCTTCAGGATTAAGCAACCCCTCCATCGAGCCTTCTACATCTTCTACTTTGCCTACTCTTCTACATTCGATTCAGACGCCTTTTCAAGACCTTTCCACACCAACAGTTTCCTCAAACTTCAACTTATCCACAGCGACTCCTGCTCAAAGTTTTGGTAGGCGTTTTGTTTCACCAGCCGCTGTTACGGTGTCACCTCACCTAAGAAACAACATCATCCAAGGTAAGGATGTTAATTTGGCTACTTTACTGCTTCCTTCACCCGCTGCCGACAGGAAAATGGTTGACTGTGGTGACGTGGCAGTTCTTCTTAAAACCTCTGATCCGCGCCTTCAACGCAATCTCTCATTTGGAGAATTCGTAATTGCCTTTAGCATCTATAGAGACATTTTGTGCCAAAGCTATCCAGAGAGAAGGGAAGAGCTAGACCTATACTTGTCAATGATCGCGGATTTCAGCCAAAGATACGGGGGCACGTTGTTCTACGAATATCACAAGTCCTTTTCTGCTAAATCTGCTTCCTTCATCGCGCTCTTTAATTCAAGACTAGACTGGTCAGTTTGTAACAGATCTAGTAAACTGTTACCTGGTTTTGTATTTTAAGTTGTAATTTTACTCCCGATCATGAGAGGGTGCAAGGGAGTTGGTATCAAAGGAAGTTTCTCTAGATCAGAGAATAAGAGGAGTGGGAAGTGTGAATGAGGGCACTTGTGAGCTGAGAGTGTTTGCTCTCTTTATGCTTTTTCAAACCCTTGTTGAGGAACTTTTGGGTTCAACATCTCAACGTGAGTTGCTTTATTGTTTCTGTAGATTTATCAGAGGTTTCTAGTGGAAAATGTATTTTGTTTACTGAGCCTCATGTTGTATTGTTTGGTTTGTTTTGCTTAGAGGGTTTCTTTTATCCGCTTAATGTTGAGGGCATCTCAACTGGTTATCGTTGCTGATGTACCATTCACCTGGACTTTGGAATTTCCTTTGAACTACTTTAAAGCTGCGGATGATCTTGGACTTTAGCCTTTCATCAGCCTTTTCATCATTCTCCAATGATGTGATGAACCAAGGACATTGATGGTAACTCGGGTCTGCAACGCTGGTTGGACATTTAAAAAGGTTTTTGCCACTCAGTACGAATGGACTGTTTACATTATTGCTTATGGTTCAGATGTTGTGATGTTCAATGTTGAAGTTGTATGCTCTTCTTGAAAAATATAATGTGATGTTTGATGGTGATTGATCCCCCTTCTTTTCTTTATGTAAGGTTCAGTACAGGTAACTGTTACAAGTTACAAGTTACAGACACTGAACTGCTCGTCCGGCATTTCGGCGGCCAAAAAATCTTGGCTTGCGCTATTTGCAGCGTGCACGGCCATTCGGCTTCATTTTGCCCCAAAGCATTCACAAACAACGATCCGGCCGCTGGCCGTGGTGCTGAAAACGTAAGAACCCCTTCAAGCAACATAGGTCGCCATATTACATTTTTCAACGGTGTCCCTGTATGTTCTCGATTTAATGAATCTGTCTGTACATATCCTAATTGTAAATTTGTTCACATTTGTAGTTCCTGCAAGGATCCGCACCCGAAATCTGTCTGTCCACGCCGGTACAGACCTGCATCCAAAGGGAAAGCCCCAATGCAGAAAAAATTCTGAATAGTCACCCATCTACTCCTATCAATATCTCGAACCTTTCAAGTTACCTCTCTTCTCACCCTGATCCGGTTTTCGTGGATTATTTAATCACCGGCTTGTCCCAAGGGTTTCGGGTGGGAATTCTTTCACACCTCTCTGCCTCTTTTGTAGCAAAAAATCTGCAATCAGCCAGAAATGAACCCGACGTGGTTTCAGCACTATTAGAGAAAGAGGTTAATAAAAGATATATCATTGGCCCTTTCGCTTCTCCTCCTTTCTCTCCTTTTCGGATCAATTCTATCGGGATAGCAACGCGTAAATATTCCGGCAAAAAACGGCTCATATTTGACATGTCATCTCCTCATTCATCTAACGTTGCAAGCGTTAACGAATGCATTCCTCTAACTCCCTTCTCTCTACACTATGCCTCGGTCGACAATGCAATTCAGTTAATCAAGTTAGCTGGCCAAGGCGCTTGGTTAGCTAAGGCTGATATTACAGACGCGTTCAAAACTATGCCAATCCACCCCTCCGACTGGCATCTTTTTGGAGTTAAATGGGATTCGAAAGGCTCACGTTCGGGTGTAGAAGTAGCCCTCACATATTCAACAGTCTCTCCGAAGCTTTGTGCTGGATCCTGCTGAACGTCTGTAAACTCCCTTTCGTTCTGCATTTACTGGACGATTTTTTGTTGATCGATTTTCCAAACTCTCAGTCTCCCACTCTCGACATACTTAAACAAGTTTTTAGTGATGTCGGCGTTCCCCTCTCTGCAGCAAAAACCCTTGGCCCCTCTACTTCGCTCGAATTTCTAGGCATTTCTCTCGATACGGTCAAAATGCAAGCTTCTCTTCCTCACGAAAAACTCCAAAGGATCAGATCATTTCTGGAACTTTTTTCCCACTTACGCGTCGTTTCAAAACGTGACATACTTTCCCTGCTCGGCCACTTAAATTTCGCCATGAGTATAATTCCACAAGGAAGGGCCTTTATTTCTCGCTTGCTAACACTGGCTCATTCCACGCAAAACCAAAGTGATTCGATTCAATTAGATGAAGGATGCTTGTCTGATATAAAATTTTGGACTCGTTTGATAAACGATTGGAACGGCATTTCTTTTTTTTATAATGATGCTTTCGAACCATCAACAGATTTACATCTATTTACTGACGCTGCTCCGTCCATCGGATTCGGGGGTTTCTTTCAAGGTCAGTGGTTCGCAGAGAAATGGCCAATCGCATTTCCCGCATCTACTTCTGGCTCAGTGTCTTCCGCGCTCTACGAGCTTTATCCACTCGTTATAGCAAGCGTAATTTGGGGTCCAGCGTGGTCAAGGAAACGCATTATGATGTTCTGCGATAATGAAGCCGTCGTCGCCATCATTAATAAAGGCAGATCATCTTGCCAGTCGATCATGCCTTTCGTAAGACGCCTTATCTGGCAATCAGTCATTTTCAATTTCATAATTAAGGCTGTCCATATACCCGGACATTGCAATGTTATTGCTGACGCACTTTCTCGTTTTCGTTTTCAGACTTTTAGACGGCTTTGCCCTTCAGCCAATACGGACCCCACACCTTGCCCTTACCTATCGGCAGCAATGTTAAATTAGACGACTTAGTTACATCAGCGAGACAATATATGTCTAAAGGAGTAGCTCCTTCTACTTTTAAAACTTATACTTCCGCTTGGTCTTCTTTTTTAATGTTTTGCTTTTCTTTTCAGATTCCTTTATTTCCCATCTTGCTTACAACTGTCTGTTCCTTTCTCGTTTTTAATTTCGAAAAACGCAATCTCAAACCTTCTTCTATTCGCAGATTACTCGCAGGCATTCAATTCTACGCAAAATATTTCAATCCCGACTATCCAAGTCTTTTCTCTGCTACTTCCATTCGGCTTTTGCTCAAAGGTATAAGTAAATCCTCTAGTAATTCTCCAGACAAACGATTGCCAATTACTTTGCCCTTATTGCAAAGATTAATCACTTCATTACGTAATGGACTGTTTTCTACATACACTAATATTTTATTAGAAGCCGTGTTTCTAACTGCTTTCTACGGACTCATGCGTCCGGGGGAATTTACTTCAGCAACCAATCATTTCAATCCTACCCACGGTCTTTCTTTTTCTGATTTACGCTTTTCACCTAACTTCTTTACACTTTTTCTCAAGCACTCCAAGAGTGATTCCGAAGGTTCTGGCGTTACTCTAACAATTTCTAAAATTAATAACAATTTCTGCCCCTTCTCATCCATGCTTAAATTTCTTAAAATTCGCCAGAGATCTTCAGAACTTTCCCCTCTATTTATCCTTCTCAACGGAGCACCCCTTTCTAAAGCCTGGTTTAGTAATCACCTAGTTCTTGTCCTTAAAAGCTGCAGCCTATCTCCCTCCCAGTATACTGGGCATTCCTTCAGAATCGGGGCAGCCACTACTGCAGCTGATCGTGGCATATCTACGGCAGCCATCAAGATCCTGGGCAGGTGGTCTTCCTCTGCATTCGAGTCTTATATTAGACCTGATCCAAGAATCATCCTCGAAGCTCAGCAAGCTCTCCAGTAATAGTTTAGGTAAAGTCCTACGCAACTACTGGTGGTGGGTAAAAAAAAAAAAAAAAACGCTTTTATATGTGGTCATTCAATCTGTGTGGCCCTGCGGCCTTGTCTCTGTGGTCTAACAGACCGTGTGGCCCTGCGGCCTTGTCTCTGTGGCCTAACAGACCGTGTGGCCCTGCGGCCTTGCCTCTGTGGTCTAACTGACCGTGTGGCCCTGCGGCCTTGTCTCCGTGGTCTAACTGACCGTGTGGCCCTGCGGCCTTGTCTCCGTGGTCTAACTGACCGTGTGGCCCTGCGGCCTTGTCTCTGTGGTCTAACTGACCATGTGGCCCTACGGCCTGTCTCTGTGGTCTAACTGACCGTGTGGCCATGCGGCCTTGTCTCTGTGGTCTAACTGACCGTGTGGCCCTGCGGCCTTGTCTCTGTGGTCTAACTGACCGTGTGGCCCTGCGGCCTTGTCTCTGTGGTCTAACTGACCGTGTGGCCCTGCGGCCTTGTCTCTGTGGTCTAACTGACCGTGTGGCCCTGCGGCCTGTCTCTGTGGTCTAACTGACCGTGTGGCCCTGCGGCCTTGTCTCTGTGGTCTAACTGACCGTTTGGCCCTGCGGCCTTGTCTCTGTGGTCTAACTGACCGTGTGGCCCTGCGGCTTTGTCTCTGTTCTTAAAAAAAAAAAAAAAAAAGAATTCTGGTATTCTGTGTTCATGCTTATCACATTAACTCTCGCTTTTCTACTTTCTAGGAACTCCAGGACACAAGACTGGTGGGTATACTTTATTTTTTTTTTTTTAGTTTTGGGGATTTTGGTAGGCTCCGTCCAGGTGGAAGAATTCTCCCATTTATTTCTTTGGGGGTCGGCTGCGCCCCTGCCTTGATCTTCAGGCAGGATATGCAGAGTCCGGACCCTCAGATTGCGAGTTATGGACGGGGCCTACGCCAAAGAACGTTATTGCTTGCTGGGCTGCTAATAAATGGATAATTGTCACAGTATTCATTCTCCTGAGTCTTTCTGGTAGAAATGAAAGCTCTAGCGTTAAGTTCTGCCGGGATGACTTAATTGTCACGTCACTCAATTTTCATCTATCCAATCACATTCCAACACTTGTGGTATATAAGATCGGTACTTACTCATGTTTGAATTCGCAGATGCTGACGCTTCAATTCACCACCATCCCCCCCACCTCCTCCAAATTTAATCTTTCCCTCCATCTTCCTCACCACCTCCACCAGGAGGGTCCCTTACATACCTCACGGGGGTCGGCTGCGCCCCTGCCTTGATCTTCAGGCAGGATATGCAGAGTCCGGACCCTCAGATTGCGAGTTATGGACGGGGCCTACGCCAATGAACGTTATTGCTTGCTGGGCTGCTAATAAATGGATAATTGTCACAGTATTCATTCTCCTGAGTCTTTCTGGTAGAACTGCCTTTACTTGAAAATTGATTGTTTACAGTACTGCATTATTGACACACTGTTGTCCTGTTTAATACTGTGAAGTTGCTTTGACACAATCTGTATTGTTAAAAGCGCTATATTATAAATAAAGGTGACTTGACTAGTGAAACGATCGGTAATTAAAAAAAAAAATCACAAATACTCTCTCTTATTGCGCATAAGCATCTTCATGCATTACAGTATGTAATCATGTAAAAAAGGTCATGCTCAGTTAGTTCTTTGTTTGTGTACAGGGTGAAATACTCTCATCTCATGTTCACCTCCAATTTTAAAATCGTCTGACATCATTGTTTTACCTTTTTTTGTAGAGGGAATTTGAATTCTTTTACACGTTTTGTAAATACTGGTTTGTTACTTTCACCTACGTCACTTGTTGTGTAATTACGTAAAGCGTGAGATTGGAATGGTGCAAGATAGTTTTGGGTCGAGTCCACCTAAGTCGAGTCCGAGTCGAGTCTGAGTCTTTATCCATTCGAGTCCGAGTCGAGTCCGAGTCCAAAATGGGTCGAGTTGGACTCAAGTCCGAGTCCAAATGGATAGAGTCCGAGTCCAACTAAACACTACTGTTTTTCAGTATGTTAACCTTGTTTTAACCTTTACAACTACAATAAGGCAATGACAATTTAAATGTAAAAAAGCAAACCACTATTGCATATTGGCATTTGGATTTTTTATTTCACACCATCTCATCTCCTAATTAGTGTCCTGCTCAGCAAACTTTAAAGTCATGTAACAGAAGTTATAACTTATGTATTGTGACATATTTTATAGTGAAACAGCTTTTAGAATGTGAAAAATTATAGGGCAAGAGAGGACTTGACTTTATTTGCTGTTATATAGTAAATATATAAATTCAACGGGGTGGGTAGGAAGCTTAGTGAATGAGACCTGAGGAGCAGAAAATTCATCTCTTATCTCTGATTTTGGCTGTTTTGGGTTTTATATGACGAATGGTAAGACCTTAGTCAGGGTTGCATTGGCATTGGCATGGCATTTTGATTTTTTTTCTTGGATAAAAATGAGGCTGTAAGGGGACAGTTTTTAAGTACAGTAGCTGTCTATGGAGGCCATGGAATAAAAGAGTAAAAAAAAAGTAAATTTGAGTTTATATTTCAATATTCTGACTTTATTTTCACAATTCCGAGATTATATATCACAATTTTGATAAGAAATGACATTCTCCCTTTTCCCCTCAGCTCAAAATCATGAGTTTAAATCCCACACTTCTGACATTTTTCCCCTCAGAAAATTTGAGTAATAAAGTCCGAAATACAACATATAAACATCATATAAAAAAATTCTGAATTGTGTCATAAAATAGGTAAATGTAATATGACGCAGTCTGCTGCAGCAGGTTTACGCTGCTGTCGCTTTAAGACCGGATGCACAGATCAGATATTGTGACACATCTGTATTTCTCCCAACAGGCTTTCAAGTACTGGCAAGACTTTTAAACACGTGCGAATACTGAATGTCACTTTCGCAATAATGCTTCGAGTCCGTCAAAATTTCCGTCAACTGTTCCTGGACTCGGCAATTATTCCCGAGTCCGAAAAGCTTGAGTCCGAGTCGAGTCCGAGTCAAAATGCATCCGAGTCCGTGACAAGTCCGAGTCCGCTAAAAATTGAACTCGAGACCGGACTCGAGTCCGAGTACAAGTCCGAGTACCACAACTCTAGTGCAAGATGAGCATTTGTGGTTACAAAGTTTATACATTTTAATTGAAAATGACACATCATTTCACTAGGTAAGACCCTTATTCCTCGGCTGGGATTGTGTAGAGGCCTTTAAAGCTGCATTGAAACTGTAATTTGGACCTTTAACCCATTGGCCAAGACTGAAGTCCACTATATGGAGAAACATCCCGGAATGTTTTTCTTAAAAACCTTAATTTCTTTGTGACTGAGGACAGAAAGACATGAACTTGGATCACATGGGGGTAAATAAGTTATCAGGAAATTTTATGCTAAAAGTAAACTAATCCTTCAACTACAATGTATTTTTTTAACAACTATGTATGTTTTTAAATTGTACTTATAGTTTAAAAATACATGCATGTAATTACATCTGTGATTAATTTCTGTAATTACATATATAGTTACACTGTTGACCTATACACCTTTAAACAACCTTAAACCTACCAATACCACCGAACCTGTCCCTAAATTTACCTGTACCCAGTTAAGGCCACCTACTATAAAGGGGGACCGACATAAATTTAGTCTTCATTCCTTTATTGTCATTTAGAGAAATTAAAATGTAATTTATCAGAAGCCATACACTTGCACATAAATCTACAAATTCAAAGGATTCAAGAATAGGTTCACAAAGACCGGCATCAGATTTATGTAGGAAGGAGAAGTTTTGTTTGAAAATAAATGTTTCATCTATTCTATTGAACAAGACTGAGCTAAATCTGACACCCCCAGGCAGGAGTTTCTGGATTCCAATCAGAGATAAGCATGAGACACAGAAGAGACTAATCAACTACTGAGATCTCTAGAGACTGGTCAAACAAAGGAGGAAAACGAGTTGGTGAAGCTGGAAGAAAAGAACAGGGATTTAGATGAGATGGCGGTTACAGCATTTAAGGTTCTGCAGCACAATCTGGTGAATTAAGCAGTGGCAGACTGTGACGTAATGTATGTATTTATACAGCTGCATGGACTTAATGCTGGAAGAACATGGAGATAGCTTTAGGGGAGGAATTCACAGTACATTCGGTGAACACAGAAAGCTCTTCCAAAAGTAAAAATCCAGTATTAAAAAGCTGACATTTGCCGTTTTTAGAGGAGTGATAATTACCAGTGATAATTAGCAGTATATTGAACCATTTATGTACAGTCCTCCCCTGCAGTCCAGATGGTAGAAAAACAATGTTATTTATTTATTTAGACATGACAGAAGTGGATGATAATTGTTGGGAGTACAGTTTATTGGGACACTGTGAATGGATATAATACAGAAAACATTATCATAAGTAGTAGCATTAGTATGTTTTTTGTCATTTTCAAAATAATGATGAAAATCTGTGTTATGAATGTGGCATCTTAGTGTTATGACATGGCAGTTCTGAAAGTGACAGTGGGAAACCAGAAGATGTTGACCTCAGAGACAGCATTAAAGCTGCATAATAGATTGAATAAAAATTGAAATCGCAATGTTATCTTGCACGGTTACTAAACCACAAAAGGCTGCCATACAATACAGTGTGATTTCACAGATCAAAGCACACTATCTGAATCAAATGCGCCTTGGAGGTTTTGCGATTTTCCACTGATATCCATATTTTATGTTTTGATATGAAGCGTCTGCAGTGTTTCCATCTGTACCATGCAATTATGGGGGTTTCATGTAAAAAGTGAGGCCATTTGTTGATCATCTTTTAAAATTGAGAAGTTAACTTTGCACTGGAAGTTTCAATTTATTGTATGAATATTGTTTGTTTGATCAAATTTATGGATATGCCAGCACCAAGATGTAGTGGTGTTATGACAAAACAAACATATATATATAAAGATATATATATATATATATATATATATATATATATATATATATATATATATACATACATAAATTGCTTACTGAAAAACACAAATTGAAAATAAAAAGCATGAAATAGGTTTCAAAATGTTGTAGCACTGATGCACACCTTATGTAAACAATGCAATTTTCTTACAAATCCATTATAGCAAAAACCTAAACAATACCTTTTCTTACTAAACAGCTATGTTTCTGCTTAAACAAATAAAGAAATAAGTTTATGTAAATAATAAATAATTGTATTAATATCAATCAAATTTACTCTCCCTTAGGTTGTTTCAAATCCTTATACAGTTATTTTATTTTTATATACTCTATTTATACAGTTTTATATTTATTAAGAAAGTTTTTTTTTTTCCTTCTGGGGTGACAGAAACATCGTCAAAATCAATCTTCACCTGGACTGCAGCTATCAAATCTCATTCCCCATTAAAACCTAATCTAGTTTAGTTTTGTTTTGTTTTTTATCTGAAAGAGCTGGATCATGATTCATAAAGTTGTCTCCTTTTTATGTTTCACTGAAAAAATAACAGCATATAAGTGTAAAAATGTTGTATATGTGTTAATGAAAGTAAATAATGAACACATTTTTATTTTGGACTATTCCTGTAAGTATTTCACATTGTGCCTGATCTCCAATTATGGATGGATACACATCCTGACCTAATATGTTATGTAGCTTTACCTTCGGTCTTTCCTCAAGAGCCAGCAAAACCTTTTCCGATGACTCATGCTTCTTAAGCACTGCAATTTTTCTGAATTACTGTTTTCTAGCCAAAGTTTTAAGCTGATACTTGCATCTAACGAAAAAAAAAAAAAGTTTAATTTTCCCAGCTTCCTATGTGCTGTCACACTGTATTCATTTTAAAGCGAACACTAAGCCCAGAGGATTCAGAGAAATAGAAACATATATCCTCTGACTGCAGCAGAGTCATTGGCCTACATTCAAGCTGCTGTGTTACTAATGGGTCTTAATTGCTGTCCTCTATGGTCCTGAGACGAGGCCTCAGTTTGACTTATAACCCAGAGGGATTTCAAGACTGAGACAAAGGTCTAGTGTATCAAACCCAGCAGGTCTCGAGAGGCTACACATGCTGCCCAATGGAGATATCCCTCCACGGTGGAGTATTACTGGCATCCCCCAAGGACATTGGGCCATGGTCCTAATTGAAGTTATCCGTGGTCCTTCATTACCCACTCTTTATGTAATCAATTATTCATAGGTCATGGCATTGGTTGAAATGGGCAGCCTGCAGATAGCAGAAAGGCTATTCTTTCAGCTGTCTGGCTGGGTTTTAATGTGGCATATGAGAAGGAAAGGGATGCGAGGAATATGGTCCATTCCAGAGGGGGCATTTAAGGTGCCTGAAAATCAATAAGTTGTTTTATATCCAATTTCACACACAAAAAAAGAAGAAGAAAAAAGTCTTCTTCAGAGCTCATTACCAGCCTCAGCTGGAGCTAGATTTGTTTTGCACTTACTTTAGTTTAATTGGTTTTTCTATGAGATGCTATGTCGCCCACATCTATTGGCATCGTCTTTTTCTTTCTTGACCTGTTTTGTCAATTTTACATTTTAAACTGGCTCTATTTGTGTGGCTGAAACAGAGTGTTGCTTTTATGGAAATGACAAGGCATTTCCACGTTCAGTCAATGGCCCTTGGCAGTGACATGCAATGCTGTTCCTGAATCTAAAGGTCATGGTGTGATGTTCAGTGTGTACGTTTGGAAAGCATCACCCACTGCTGAGGTAAGTTTGTTAGAAACCATTTTCTTTCGCCAAACTCAAGTTTTGATGTTTTTTGAGTGAAAGCCGGTTGATTGAGACGTCCATCAGCATCTGGAAGCCTGTCAGTACAGCGCATAAATGCAACATGACAGCTCAGAAACAGCTCTCTCTCATGGCCTCTCAGGTATCATAAAGGAAACTAACGGAATAGAGGACGAGATCTTGCAGATGTTGCTGAGTTTTGGTAATGTCATTTTTTGATAAAGATGGAATTATTCCACCACCCGCTAGATATTCATGCAAAGAAACATATCAACAGTGCATTCAGAAAGTATTCAGACCCCCTTCACTTTTTTTCAATTTTGTTTTGTTGCAGCCTGATACTACAATTGTTTAAATTATTTTGTTTCTCTTCACTTCTCTGCACTCCTCACCTCATAATGACAAAGTGAAAACAAAATTTTAGAAATGTATGTAAATCTGTAAAAAGAAAAAAACTGAAATATTACATTTACATAAGTATTCAGACCCTTTACTCTGTCTACTCTTAGTTGAAGCACCTTTGGCAGCAATTACAGCCTCAAGTCTTTTTGGGTATGACTCAAGCTTTGCATACCTAGATTGGGGAATTTTCTGCCATTCTTCTTTGCAAATCCTCTCAAGCTTGGTCAAGTTGGATAGGGACTGTTGGTGGACGGCCTTTCTCAGGTCTTTCCAGAGTTGTTCGATAGGGTTCAAGTCAGGGCTCTGGCTGGGACACTTTAGAACATTCACAGAGTGTGTGCTTAGGGTCATTGTCATGTTGTCAAGCTCTGCTCTGGACTAGGTTTTCATTAAGCTTATCTCAATATTTTGGTGCATTGAACTTTTCTTCTATCCTGACCAGTCCCTCAGTCCCTGCCACTGAAAAACAACCCAACAGCATGAGGCTGCTACCAGCACACTTCACTTTTAGGATGGTGCTCTGCAGGTGATGAGCAGAGCTGGATTTTCTTCAAACATGATTAGAATTGAGGTTCATCACGCCAGAGAATCTTGTTTCTCAGAGTCTGAGGGTCCTTTAGGTGCTGTTTTGCACACTCCAAGTGAATGTTAATGTGTCTTTACTGAGGAGAGGATTACGTTTGGCCACAGTGCCATAAAGCCCAGATTGGTGAAGTGTTGCAGTGATGTTTGCCTTCTGTAGGTTTCTCCCATATGCATATATGATCATGGAGCTCAACTAGAGTGAACATCTGGTTCTTGGTCACCAGTCTAGACAAGGCCCTTCTCCATCAATTGCACAGTTTGGCTGAGCGACCAGCCCTTAAAGAGTCCTGGTTGTGCTAAACTTCTTTCATTTGAGAATTATGGAAGCCACTGTGGTCTTGGGAACCTTCAGTGCAGCAGAGATTTTTTGTAGCCTTTCCCAGATCTGTGCCTCGATAAAATCATGTCTCTGAACTCTGCAGGCTGTTCCTTTGACCTCAGAGCTTGGTTTCTGCTCTGATATGCATTGTCGGCACAAGGTCTTTTATAGAGAGGTGTGTGCCTTTTCAAAGCATGTCTAATCAATTTAATTTGCCACAGGTGGACTCAAATAAAAGTGTAGAAACATTTCAGCAATGATCAAGAGAAATGGGAGGCACCTGAACTAAATTTCAAATGTTGTTGCAAAGGGTCTGAGCTTTTTTTTTTTTTTTTTTGTAAATTTACAGATATTTCTAAAATTCTGTTTTCACTTTGTCATTATGAGGTACAGAGTGTAGATTAATGAGAAAAACAATTATTTAAACAATTGTAGTATCAGGCTGCATCATAACAAAACTGAAAAAAGTAAAGGGGTCTGAATGCTTTCTGAATGCACTGTATATTTTTGCTATTCAGTAATTATCAAAGTTAACTTTTTCCCAATGCTGTTCCTGTTCTATTGCAAAAGTGGTGTGAAATGTCTTTTGAAAACTGCAGATATGCCAAATGAAGAAAAAACTTTACATCCACCAAAATGGATTTCCATATACAGGATCTTGTGTAAAAACAGAATATGAATTCTTGTCAAAGCTGCTACAGATTTCTACAGTCTTAATTTCTCAGATTTCTCAAGTTGATTTCTTGGCTGATTTTAGAGAAGTGTTAGCACTTTTTGGCAGGCCAGGCTGGTATCCATCCATTTTCAATTACTTATCCAGGATCGGGAGTACCCATACTTCCTTTTCCATAGCCAATTCATCTAGCTCATCCTGGGGAATCCCAAGGCATTCCCAATCCAGCCGAGAGATATAATCCCTCCAGCATGTCCTGGGTCCCTCCCGGGGTCTCTTCCAGGTTGGATATGCCCAGAACAACTCCACCGGAAGGCATCCTGAGGCGTACTAACTAGGTGCCCGAACCACCTTAACTGGCTCCTCTCAACATGGAGGAGCAGTGGCTCTACTCCGAGTCTCTCCCAGATGTCCAGACACTAAAACTAATTTCAGCCACTTGCACCAACAATCTCGTTCTTTCTGTCATTAAACTGAAAGAGCATATCATGGTAGTCCAACTTTTTTTTTAGCAAGGATAAATATGGATCTGACTTAGCTAACACAAATAGCTAAGTGGTGGAAAATGGATAGATGGATACCAGCCTGGCCTACCAAATATGTTAAAACTCCCCTAAAATCAGCCAAGAAACCAACTTGACAGGCTAATAGACTTGTAGAATCATGTAACGGCCTTACTACAAAATAGCTGTACTTTCAACATTTAATTGAAGGCAATGAGTGATCATTGACAGGGCATGCTGAAAAAAGTAAGTGAACCCTTTAACGACATATCCAAAAGCTAATAGGAGTTAATAAAGGAGATGGTACACAAATCTGTTCTTCTCAGGAACGACTGGTTAGAGAAGACATTATAAAGATATTTTCATGGATGGACAAACATATTTTTGCCACTATACATAGTTTTTTTTAATAGATGTATTGTATAGACCTGACAGCCAACAATACACAGACCTCAATAACGGTGACAGTCAATAAACATCATCTAAATTTAATTCACGAAACAACAGCAACACAGAACATTGTAACACTAATGTACGCATACTGGGAGCTCATGAATCAGCAACATTGTTCAATAAAAACTTTGTACAAAAAACTTAAGCCAGAAAGCTAGTTGGGGGAGTGTTGTTGGTCTAATGTGTTTTCATGCTGATTTAATGCAATTCACATTTCTTACAGTAGTTTAAAAACATGGTATCTTTGTCATGGAAAAAGTAGACTTACTCTGAATAGCAGGATATTGTCTAGTTTCTGAAACTGACACAACACCTCAGTGTCTTTGGGTTTGTGGTAATTCTAACATTGATATGATCTCAGAAGGATGAGATGTTTTGTTGGTGGCTTTGTGATTGGAGATAGAAGGACTTGAGGAACTAGATAATCAATCCAGTATAGCATCTAAATACAGAGGCTGAAAAAGCAAAAAACAAGTACAGTAAGCCGGGTTTCCATCCAAAGTTGCAAATTTAACTTATGCGCAAAACTGGAATATTGCATAAAACATTCGCAAATAAGCACCGTTTCCATCTAACGAGTCAAAGAGAACAAAATAATCACTTCCTGATAAACTACCACTATATAAGAAAAGTAGGAGAAGCCACTGAATATAATAATTTCCATATATAATAAATTACTTGCCCCTCAGAGTGAGCAGACGAAACAAAATAAACGCGGTCACTGCTTTCAGAGGGGATGCCTGCTGTTTGGGAATGCAGTCGTGTAAGACAGTTCTGCAAGGCAATTTGTCACGTATCTGGTCGATCCTGTCATCATGAACTCTTGCACCACACTTCTGGACTGCAATCCCCACAAGCCACTGCACCAATCACTGCACACACCTGCTCCTCGTTTTCCACTGCACTGATTGCTGCACACACCTGTTTCACATTTACCCACATGCATTTAAGCCACAGACACACACACTTCCGGGCGAAGTCTTATTGTTCCGTATGGTCTTTATTTCCGAGCGTTTCTTTCCGTGTTTGTTTTCCCTGTGTTTGATTCCTGGACTCCTCCCCGTGTTTTGATTCTCGCTGCCAGCCCCGACCTTCTGCCTGTGTTTGACTACTCTTTGGATTATCCTCGTTGTTGTTGTTTGCCGGTGATTGACCCTGTCTGTTTACCACGCCTTCTAATAAAGCCTGCATTTGGATCCGAATGCCTGCCTCCCGACTCCCAAGTGTTACACAATTATACAGAAATACTTTGATGACAGACTTTGCTCGGGCATTTCAGAATGACCATAATAGCATTTCAGATGCTATGGAACGAGATCGGTCGTTTGTCAGGTTTTGCTGTCCCACAGCGCAAAGTAACATGACTTTTTTAATGCACATGGAGGAATTTATTCGACAAATGCATTTCCATTTCCCATTATTCGCATTAACCCTTTTTCGCACAAGTCAAAAAACAACTTAAGTCAACGTAAAACATTTTTTGGGAATGAAGAGACTTTTATTCAAAATTTCACTGATTTCTGCTGCAATACTTCAAAATGTGCATAAAAACAGGGTGATGGAAACATAGATATAATTTAGTGGGGAAAAGTGGCATGAAATTGATGTGAATTTGTATGCGTGTACAAGTCTGCAACCATCTTCTACCCTTTCATCATGAGATCATTTTGTAGGATTTCCTTGAGCTTTGATGAAACGATCTTGATGGTCCAACCAGCAAAAATCTAGAAGCTATAGTCTGATGACTCATTCTCTTATCACAAGGTCACTGCCAACCCAGAACCACTGGCTAGTCATTGGATATTGGAGAGTCCCTTGTGTGGTGTGGATAATTCTGTGCACTGTTTCCTGAGAGGAGGGAAACCAAATCACCAGTAATTCCTAACTCTGTATCCAAGGAACCCAACTTTGTTCCAAAGAAATTTTAATATGATATGCTGCTCTGGAGTTTCCAAATGACCAGGACAAATTAGTCATCCATCACTGGCTGCTGCAGGATCAGAATGCACTATGAAAAAGACACATTACCATGGAGACTAAAGCAAAGGAAATTAGAGACCACGATCCAGCTCATCCTAGCTAACCTAAGTGTTTTTCCCTGAGCTACACACTACAGATTTTGCTGTACTTATGTGTTATGAAAAGTAACGATTGCATAATATAATTCGTTAATTGGCAGCAAAACTTGATGTTCATTTTCACACTTCTGCTGTTGTCACACAAATATTTTGACCCAGCCATTGTTACTGTGAACATCTTAAACAAATAGAGATATGAATAAATCCCGGTGACAGTGTGTTGGAGAGGTTCACAGCTGCAGAGCTTTGTGTGGGAAGTCAGGGCTTTATGTGTCACTGGCAGAATACCTGAACAGCTGCATTGGCAGTGAAAGAAGTGAGCACTCTTGCTTCCATTTCTCTCCTCTCCAGTTTTCCGTGGTAAGCTGAAGTTCGCCAACTCACCTTCTGTTTCCTCCACTGGGCAAAGGAGTTTCAGCTTACAGTATATTTGGAGTGGAATATAGACTGTGTTTTATTTCATTATTTTGTTTCATTTTTGTCCTTCTCAAAATACAAACTCTTATTTTTCTCAGATACAATCATTTGGCCATACATAATGTAGGTCTGCATTCACATAGTCTGCATTCGAGATTGACATCTGTATTTACTGACAGATGCAGTATAACACTCGAATTGATCTTTTTTTTTCTGAAGCCACGGTTCAAGAGTGTCTGTCCTGCTGTGATACATTTACTGTAAATATTTAATGAGCAAGATACTGTTAGATCTATTAGAACTGACTCAGCAGACAGTACCATGTTGTCTTTGGGTGGTTGGAAAGGCAATTTTGCCAACACAGATGGCATGGTGATATAATGAGCGAAATATTTGCATCATCTGAGATGTTTTATACTATGCAGTTAATATATCTGAACATAGTATATTGGGGACGCATTCAAAAACACAAAACATTGCTGAATGTCTACTTCAGTGTTGAATCTGCTGAAGTGTCTCTCTAACAATACTGCAGCCTTCCTTTATGAAAAAGTCTGCAGTTATCGATGTAGCCACTAGGGGGAAATGTGAGTCTAAGTGGAGTGATCTGGGTGGACAACATTTCCTCAGCATGACATCATATGACTTGTCAAGCCCCCTGCAGTGGTTGCAGATATCTGCTTCTCATTTATATTACTCTTTCTAAAAAAAAAAGATGTATACCAAATGTTGATTTCAGTACAATACCAGCCCCCTCATTCTGTATCAATATCTCAGTATCTCAGTTCAAACAAGCTGTAGGTTGCATGTTGAATATGCATGATAAATTGGCATAACATTTACTAAAGCAACAGTATATGCCTGTATGTGACAGATTTCATGTGCATCACAAATCAAGCATTGAAATCAAATTAACAACCATATGTACAAGCACATAAAACAAATGATCATTATGAGGCACGTTTCAGCTTACTGTTCAATAGTGTTTTTCAAATAAATATAAAAAATTTTCCAGAACATAAACATATAGGCTATATAGGCTAACTGAGCCTATAATAAGCTTAGTTGACTTAAAAGAGCACATATGCAAATATGCAACCCAGGCTAATTGAAAAAACATGAATGTGGCAACATTTCTGCAAAATATTATGTATTTGAAACAGATGAATGTGAATCTGGCAATGCTTAATTACTTTGGTTGTTAGTAAAATATTATGTTCAGCAAAATAATATGATGCTTCTTGCATGCTTCGCAACACCTTCAAAGTAAAAATGTCCCATTTTATCCATAACAGATGAACATGAATCTGGCAACACTTAAAGGAATAGTTCACCAAAAAATGAAAATTCTGTCATTAATTACTCACCCTCAAGTCATTCCAAACCCGTAAAACCTTCGTTCATCTTTGGAATACAAATAAAGATATTTTTGATGAAATCCAAGAGCTTTCTAGCCCTGCATAGATAGCAAAGAAACTGACATGTTCAAGGCCCAGAAAGGTAGTAATGACATCATTAAAATAGTCCATTTGACATTAGTAGTTTAACTGTAATATTATGTAGCCAGGAGAATACTTTTTGTGTACAATGAAAACAAACAAAAAAATACTTTATTCAACAAATTATTCTCTTATGTGTCAGTTTTTGACATTTCAGTATTCTTTGCACAGAAAAAGTATTCTTGTAGCTTCATAAAATTACAGTTAAACCACTGATGTCATATGCACTATTTAAACAATGTCCTTACTACCTTTCTGGGCTTTGAACATGTCAGTTGTGATGCTGTCTCTGCAGGGTCAGAAAGCTTTTGGATTTCATCAACATATTCTCATTTGTGTTCCGAAGATGAACAAACGTCTTATGGGTTTGGAATCACATGAGTATGAGTAATTAATGACGGAATTTTCATTTTTGAGTGTTATAGATTGTTGGCAAAATACTATGTTTGGCAGAATGTTATGTTGCTTCTTGCACGCTCCACAGCACTTTAAAATGGCCATGTCTAAGTTTATTCAAAGTAAGTGATGCTAAATGGTTAATGTTCATGTGAAAATATTTTCCATCTGCAACTAACCCTGCACTATATCCAACCAATAACAACATAAACATGACATAAAAACACAGTTGCTGATGCAACCATGATATTATAGCTTGCTTTTACAAGTGTTAAAGCAAAAGGTCTGTCTGTCAGCCCTCGAATGACTCTGGATGTAGGAAGTCCTTCTTGTAGACACTTGGTAATTGAGAGATTCGCTGTGCAGTCTCTTTTTGATCTGGAGTTAGCAGGACGAGTAGCCTACTGTATTTTACAGCTACACTGTTCGTACCTCACTGGGAAATCAATGAAATTGAAATTTCTGCCATGACCAAAAGTGTACATGCTGTCTCTCTTTTGTTTTATTTCCTCCTACCTTTTTCTCTGGTATTCTAGAAAGGTATATCTAGTAGATTTACTCCTCAAAAATTGTTTTCTCAGGCCACAGACCACTGAGGAAAAATATAGCCATGAACAACTCCTCCTCAAAACCAGATACAAGAATACATTTGGGTAGGCTGATTCTTTCGAATACAAGTCATTCAGGTGTCTGAACCGAAGTCATTGTACTGAATCAGGGGTGGACAGCTCTCATACAGGTATAAGCTGCGTTTCGCAGGCTGCTCTCCTCCATGACTGTCACAGTGTATCGCTGCACCTCCTTCCCAGCATCCCTCTGCTCTAATAAGTCAATGGTTGGGAGGGATCCTGTCATGGAGTTATCAAATCAGACCACACAGAGAGGGGGAGAAAGCCAGAATCAAAATAAACACAATTTTCTGCTCTTCAGGGATTGGATTAAATGATTCTCTCTATCGCTCAAAAGAGGGTCTTTTTAAAATCCCATCCTTGTGTTGAGTGTCAGTGTCGTGGTGTGAGATGGGGAATGAATAGGCTGTCAGTGTGTGTATGTGGAGAGTGAAAGACTGGAGGGGGGAGACCTGCCAGCGCTGAGAGGAAGAACAAAGCCCAGCTGTCCTCGGAGAACAGCAGCAGGTGAGAATGATGATGCAGGCTTTGGGCTGTTTGTGACGCCATGTGACTGTGAATACAGGAGGAGGTGTGATAGAGGAATGACCATGGCAGAGAGAGAAAGAGAGATGTTCTGTACTGCTCATTAACACACCACTTCTCCTTCTCCATTCAAAATTTTGGTAACACTTTACAGTAGATCCTGTTAGTTACCGCTAGTGCATTATTAACAGTAGGTACATTTACTAGGAGCATTGTAAACTGATTACAATTGGTTTATAAGTCCAGTCAGACTGAAAATGCCCCATGTTAAAGGGTTACTGTAGTTCACCCAAAAATGAAAACTAGCCCATTATTTACTCACCCTCCAGGCATCATATGTGTACAACTTCTTTCTTTATAGGAAGTTATATTAAAAAAAATATTCTGGCATTTACAAGCTTTAGAATTGCATGGGCGGGTGTTTCTTTTCATCAGTCCAAAACAAGTCCAATAAAGTGCATCCATCCATAATAAAAAAGGCTCTTACCTCCTGCAGTGGATCGATGCATTTGTGTAAGGAAAATATCCATATTTAAAACGTAATAATCACTTTAATCTAGCTTGCACCAACTGGTTGTACACGGAAGCCGGTACGGGCGGATGATGTAGGATGTCGGCATTGCACATGTGCCGCTCAGAAGTGACGAACACGGACGCGCCATGGAGAGACCAAAACAACAGTTACTCATTCGAAGTACAAAACAAGGATTTGTAAAGAAAAATGTTTGAGGATTTCAATATAAGCCAAGAGGAGACTGTTTTTTCTTTGCTGAAGTAAAGGACACTTTGCTTCCTTTGCTCCTGTAAACAAACATTGGATTTTGCAAGACTCACCGGCGCATGCACAATGCATACATCCTACAATATCTGCCCGGAAAGGGCTTCCGTGTATGAATAGTTGGTACAAGCTAAAATTGTTACGAGATGTGTTTGACGAGACGATAGACAATATTCAAACAAACAACTATATTTAATATCAATCTTCAAGAGGAACAAGGCAGGAACAGGCAGGAACAGAGATCTTCACACACTTCACACAACGTTAAGGACCGACAATACACTGAACTCAAAGACAGACTTATAAAGGGTAACTCATATTTAAACACAGGTGACGGTGATTACACAAACGAGGACTAAACCAAACGATCACAAAATGACAGGGGGAGACAAAAACAGACCTGAAATGTGACATTACGCCCCCCTCCGAATAGGCGCGTCCTCGCGCCGTAGAAAAACAGCGGAGGCGGAGATCCGGAGGTCCGCGGCGGAGATCCGGAGGTCCGCGGCGGAGATCCGGAGCGACATAGGACAAAGGCGACGCTGACGGGAAGGAGGAGCCTGACAGAGCCGGAGGGACAGAGGGACGAGGCGAAGCCAGAGGAGTGGAGTCCCGAGGCGGCGGATGTTCGACGATAGGGGTGGGACGATACAGGTAACTCACGATTCAATTATGTGACGATATGTGGCCCACGATATCGATAATATCACGATTCGCGATATCTACGATATTCAATATATTGGAAGAAATTTCATCAACGATATATCACGATATATGTGACTGAAAAAGAAAAAAATACCCATAATAAGGAGATCTTAAGCATTTATTAATGCTAACATTTTCAACACGTTGCAAAGAAATATGCATTTGCATAATAACTCACTGCCTCCTGGTCTTAAATGTAAATGCTGTACAGCTAGACAGATAAAAGTGCCTGAACATTAAAAAAACAACATGAACATTAACTAACATGTGTAAACCGTGATACTGAAACGTCAGTAGTAAGTTACTGTAAAGTGCTTTATGTTAACCTGGACAGTGGACACATCAAGGCATATTCTTCTTGAGGAACACTAACGCCTGTTTCACACACACTCCGTCTGCAGTGCGTATGCAGTCCGTGTGCGATGCAGAAGCAGCACGGACTCGTTTTGCTTTCACACAGAACACGTTTTATAAACAACGTATTATTCAATGCACTTGAATGCACTTGCACACCGCTTCTGGGATGTACTGCCGGACAGCAACCGCGTGCAGTGTGAACGCTCTAATCCGTTAACATGGGTGCGGAAAAAAATGCTCAACGCATACGCACTGCAGACGGAGTATGTGTGAAACAGGCGAAACTGATCAGCATGCTCAACTAGCGGGTGCGTCTTTGTTTGGTTTTCGTTATTTTCCGCCATTTTTCTCACTTCTCTTTTTTCTGCGCTTCTTCTCTGTTGTTGTTAGATAACTTGTGTTCTTCACTGGCCGCTGCTTCTGCCACTTTACCCCTATTTACTCGAACAGCGCCCCCCGCAAACAGAATGGTAGATATTGGGTAGTGACAGTGACACTGACGACGGGTAAATTAATCATTTTGTGTTGTAATAAAATATCGATATTGGCCGTTAGTGTATCGATTATTTATTGCGACAGAGAGCACAACAATATATTGCAATATCGATTTTTTTCCCCACCCCTAGTCGACGACTGACCAAGGCGGAGCCGGAAGGACGATGGAGCCCGGTGGTGCTGGTGGGCCGACGGGCGACGGTGGAGCTGAGGGCGCAGAGAGCCGTGGTGGAGCCGCAGGGTCGGAGGCCCGAGGTGGAGATCTGGGCTCGGAGGCTGGAGGCGGAGCTGAGGGAACCTCCAGCCATGCCCCCGATGTGAGCTGGCATCCCTGCGGCGAGCCCACTGCATAGATGGTGGGCTGAGGGTGAGCAAGGGGACTGGCTGATGACTTCAGGGACTCTGGACGGCTGGATGGAACCAGCGGGGACTCAGGACGGTTGGGCGGAACCAGCGGGAACTCAGGACGGCTGGGCGGAACCAGCGGGGAACAGGCAGATCCAGACAGAAGAGGGCAGGTGAGGGGGAAGTTCATGCAAGCCAGTGGTTCAGAGAAAAAGTCTATTAAATCAGGCGTGTTATACTCCACAACTTCGGAGAAGAAGTCAATTGAGTTCCCAGAGATGTCTTCCAGCTCACCCCCAGCGGTGTTGCAGTGGGCAGGGCTCTCCATTTCCCTCACCTGCTCCACGTCACAATCCACCGTCGCAGATGTAGAATCCGGCTCACGCACCTGATCAGTCGGAGAGGGCTCTGGCTCTGTCGCTCGCGGCTCTAGTCCCTCATCCGCGGTGTGCTCGGGTTCGTGCTCTGCGTGTCGGGGTGGTGGTTTGCTGCTCTCTGGGTCAAGAGTGGGGCTGACGTCCTCCTCGATGAAGCCGACAGTCCAGGAAGATCTACAGGACGCCAGCACCCACTCGATGTATTCGGCGATGCTCTCTCGAGGACCCTCCCCGGACAGCTGCGCTTTGGTGGTGATGTTAAGTCCATTGCGAAAGAACGTGCACAGGCAGCTGTCCGGGTAGTGCGTGAGTGGTATGAGTTGCACAAAGTCCCTGGTGTGGTCCTCGAGAGAACGGCTCCCCGGCTCCAGGAGGATGATGAAAACGTTGGGGTCATCCATGAGGGAAAAAAATAAATAAATAAATAAAACACTGATACAAAAAAAAAAAAAAAAACGGAAAAGAAACACAGGGGAAGACGCCGTGAACGGTTTCGGTCGGTCCTTCTGTTTCGAGATGTGTTGGACGAGACGAGACGATAGACAATATTCAAACAAACAACTATATTTAAAATCAATCTTCAAGAGGAACAAGGCAGGAACAGGCAGGAACAGAGATCTTCACACACTTCACACAACGTTAAGGACCGACAATACACTGAACTCAAAGACAGACTTATAAAGGGTAACTCATAATTAAACACAGGTGACGGTGATTACACAAACAAGGACTAAACCAAAGTCCTTTACTAGAAGAATTGTATTCCGATTACATTTGGTTTAAAGTCAGTAAGTCAGTAATTTGTTCGCGAACGTCGCAAATGTGTATAACAACATTGGTGTATACATAAGCACATTTTAGCAAAATGCAGAGTAAATCAGTCTGCGCTTTGTTTCCCGGCGGACCGAAAATAAACGCAACACTTGCGTCTCCCGGAAATCCGATCAAATTCAGATGACGACTTCGACATTCGTGAAGCGTTTCCAGTTAAGTATACCATATGCATCAGATGTTTAGCCAATGTTCCGTGGGCATGACGTCTGAGGCTGAGACTAGCACGGAACAAGCTCATGTTGTTGTTGAATATAATAAATAACTGTTGTGTCAATCTACGATTCTCTTTTCATTCATCAACTGTGAAGTGGTGAAGGAATCGTTTGCAGTAACACTTTAGATTATAATAATTATCACTATTAAATAAGTTTATTGAGTTTTCCCTCAATAAACTCCTAATTTGCTGGTTGTTGATATTAAATAATGTAGTTGTTGTAGTAGTTATGTTTAGGTATTGGGTAAGGTTAAAGGTAACACTACATTTTAAGTACCAATTCTCACTATTAAGTAGCATATTACTAGCATATTCACTGTTTATTAGTCCTTATAAAGCACATATTAATGACTTATTCTGAAAAACCATATTTTATATCACTTAATCTTACCTAAATCCATATCTAAACTTAACAACTACCTTACTTACTATTAATAAGCAGTCAATTAGGAGGCAAAAGTAAAGTAAAAAAAAAAAAAAAAAGAAGAAGATGAGGATGGTTAATATATGAAAAAGGCAAACAAATGTGTGCAGTATGCCCATGTCAAAAGATCAAGACACATCATAAATGCACACATCATATTTAGTGTTCATGTAAACACTGTGTTTGGATTCATCAATGATTTTAGTCCATTTGGAACAAAAAAAAATAAAAAATACATTAAGAAAGATTGATAAATGCTTTAAAAGTATTGTTAGTTCATGTTAACTAATATTAACAAATGGAACCTTATTGTAAAATGTTGCCAAGATTTTGTGGCAAGTGCATTTTGAGCATATCATTTTCCTAAAAATGTTTCAAAATACAAAATTAGTGTGATGAACAGACTAGCATTTATTTATCCTCATTCACAAATTAATTTTCAGGGGGAAAAAAAGCATGTATATAAAATAACATATTGATTCTGAATGCACAACAACATATTGCATAGCCTATGTGAAAATATACAGAAACAAGCCTATGTGAAAATATACAGAAACACTACATTTGGAGTTACTTAGAAGCAGGCCCACAATGAAATCTGCTTTCACGGATGTATAAAAAGCTCAGCAAATTTCTGCAGAGTTGCAGAATTGCCCCTCATTCATAAAGATCTACTTCCCTTAACCTCATTCTCATTTATAAAATTTTGTGGCAAATTTGACTATGCTTTCAGCTACTTTGCTAAGTGTGTATAAGACATTCTTCTGTTTTACACATTTTACCATGCTACTTACATAGAAACACATTTAAAATGAAAACAAATGTAATACAATTATAGTACAACGTAAACAATGTAACTAATTATACATATGCATGTATGTATAACCTATATATTTTACTTCTGTTCAGGTCAGGGCCCTGAGAAAAAAAAAAAAAAAAAAAATGGCACCCTTTGTTCTCCACATGGTAAAATTGAGGCTAGATCTGACCACACAGGACTGGAAACTGTGTTGACTTCCCAAGTGGAACATGAGAGTAAGAAAAAAGTGCTTTTGTTTTTGATCTTCATTCTTAGAACTGTCAGCATCTTGAGAAAGCACACTGTGGTGGTATTTTACTTTTAGGGTAGCAGAATAAACTATGAGATGCTGTCATGTTTAATTTTAGGCTGTGGCTCAAATAGACTTTAAATGACATGTTTCTTTTTACTGAGCCTTTAGGAGCCTAAAAAATATGTAACAGTATGTGTTAGAATATCTTGATGAATTCCGCATTAAGATGCATGCTTGAAAAACATGCATGACATCTCCAAACAATCTAACACGTACATTACACCTACATATTATATTTCTTGTTTGTGTTGCAATTGATATACCTTGACTTATGGCTTATGCAGCATATGCTGACTTTTTGTATTGTCTGTGCAGATTTTGTGCAAAGTCATTTAAATATGGTAAAATGTGTCAACTGGAATGACATGTCCAGCATGTTTATTAGTAGCTGAAAGCATAATCAAATGAGCCAGAGGTTGAGGGAAGTAGATCTTTATGAATGATAGGTATTGCAATTCTGCAGAAATCTGCTGTCTCTGGATGAAGATTCATTGTGGGTTTGTTTGTACTGTAAGTAAATCAAAGTATATATTTTTTTTTTCTCAAACTACAAATATACAAATCATTGTACATGCCATGAATTAGTATTTTTAAAATATATTAAATTTATTGATTTTATGAAGGGTTCTACTGTAGGTTCTCCTTGTTGGGTTGAAAGTGTAACATTGCATCCACATTACTGCTTCTCTTTCCATATTTTATGAATAGTTGATATAATGCCAAGCATATGACACAAATTATCTAGTTGTAGTAGTTACAGTTACACAATATATCTTTACATTTTTTTTAAGATTTTTAAAAAATTGTTTACACTGCAGGTTCATGAGTTGATTGGAGCTTTTTAGACAGATGGCAAGGCTTTTTAGATTGGGTAGAATCTATGATCTCTGAGCTAGTTTGTTTGCTGACTTCAATAAGCTGTGTTTTCCACCAACTGACAACCAGGGGCTCGTTCTTCGTACGTCGCTAACTCAGTTAGCTGGATTTAATTGTTGACGATTTGGCATGATCTTGGATTGTTTGGTTCTTCGAAGCTCATCCTGGACTTGCTGTCATAGCAACATGTGCGCAAGCTTAAACCTGCTCGGGAACAGGTTTATTTCATGTAAACAGGATTTAGGCTGCGCTCCTGGCGGGTTATGATTGGTTGAAATGGCGAGGTCACATCTGATTGGTTAAAGAACACGACTGACATGGACTGACTCACGTGGGAAAAGAAAAGTATTTTGCAAGAAATTGTAGAAAATAATTATGACGATTCACACACGAATGATGACCACAGCTACACACACATTATATAGCCTATATAGCCTATATATACAGTTGCAATCAAAATTATTTAACCCCCAGAGACTGCAGTACTTTACAAATGATTTTTGCTCTTTCTGAAGATTCAGGACTAAATTGCATCTACAACAGTTTTCTGGCATATTAAAAGTGATAATGTCAATATATAATGTAATGTTTTTGAGTAATAAGATTTTTTAATAGCACAGCTATGTCAGAATTATTCAACCCCTATTCAACATTGCTGTTTTAAGACAGTTATTTTTATGGTCAGGAACAAAATTGTCTTAAAACATAATTAAGCCTTTACAAACGTATTAAAGATGGAATTAGCTTGGGGTGTTACACATAGTACACTCTTAGCCCATTCATGTGCTGATAGGGAGTAGCAAATATGGTAAAGTCAACAGAGAGCTCACACAAAATCAATAGAGAAGAAATAGCAATGTACAGCCAAAGACTTGCAAGATGACCAGACGAAAGGAGGCAAAATATTTCAATGCTGTGTATAAAAAGGACACTAGACAAGTATGGTCTTCATGTTGAGGAATCTTGCTGAAATACCATTCTTGACCAAGAAGAACAAAAAGCTGACTTGAACATGCTAAAATTCATTTAGTTAGACCTGTGGAGTTCTGGAAGAATGTTTTATGGAGTGATGTGACCAAACTGGAACTTTTTTGGATGTATGGATCAGCAGTATGCTGGTGCAAAAAAGACAAAGCTTATAAGCCGAAGAACACCATCTCCATTGTCAAACATGGAGGTGGGCCAGTTCTGCTATGGGGTTGTTTTACTGTAGCAGGAAGTGGAAAACATGACCATACAAAGGATATCATGGATTTATTAAAGTATCACACCATTTTTGCAAACATTGTGATGCCTTTTGTGCAATG
>NC_133370.1:33592229-33679396 GCF_049309525.1 Garra rufa
AGAATGATTTCTGAAGGATCATGTGACACTTAAGACTGGAGTAACAGCTGATAAAAATTCAGCTTTTCATCACAGGAATACATTCTATTTTAAAGTATGTTAAAAAAAAAAAAAAAAAAAAACATTATTTTATATTGTAAAAACATTTTGCAATATTGATTTTTTTTCTGTATTTTTAATCAAATAAATCCAGCCTTGATGAGCATAAGATACTTCTTTAAAGACTATTACAAGTCTTACTGACCCCAAACTTTTAAACGGTATATAAAAATAAAAATATAAATAAAATAACATATCAAGGAAAAAACATGTAACATGGGCAGCACTAACGCATTTAATTTGTCTGCTACTTTTTGCCAGCCCTCTCTCCTGGCTTTTGCAGACTTTGAGGTGTTTCCTGTCATTTTAATTAAAGACTCAAATTCGGCATAACCTTCCATTAAAAGCTCTTGTTCTGCTTGGGAGAAAACTGGGCACGTTCTTTGGCATGCTGAACAGCCAATAACAGCGTTGCTAATCATTGTTTCTACTATCGATACATATCCCCTTTTAAACCAACGCATGAACGCGCAATTATCTCAGATAACTCAATCCAGCAATACTAATCATAAACAACAGGTGTGTTCGAAGAACCCAATTAGCCGGATCATGATTAGCACGATGATATCATCTTGGATGTCTCATTTGATCTCGGATGTTTTAAGCAACGTACGAAGAACGAGCCCCTGCGAGTGTCGAAATAGTATTGGTTAAACTGGCAAAAGGCAGACCAAAACAAAAACAGACTTCCACCACAGAATGCACATTTTTCAAGTAATAACTGGCTGTAGCGCTGTTTTTCAAAGAAACAAGTATGTGAACTTTGCATGTTTCTTAAAATAACTGTGAATGTATTATGGTGTTTTATGCTTTGGTACAAAAAAATACATACAGCATTTTTTTAAAGAAAAGAAAAGAAAAGAAAAGAAAAAGGAAAAAAAAAGAAAAGAAAACTTTTGAATGGTAGTATATTTGAGCTTTGAGATTTTCTGAGCATTATAAAATTGTGTCCTATAGGCAGAAGTGTGAGTCTGTAAGTACAATGATTCATTCCTTCCCTCGACCTTCGCTCGTCATCACTGATAAACACCTGTGCCAGCTCAGAGTCTGGCTCTCCTCCCCTGTTCCCATTCATCCATCTGCCAATCCATCCTGCATCACTCTATCCACTCCTGCTTGATGTATCATCTCTGTTTGCTCTCTCCTGTTAGCGTAAAGTTAATTTTAGAGGCCAGTGGCAGTGAATAATGGTGCTCTATGAATAGACCTGCACGACACCTCTGCCGTTTGTTAGCTTGCGTTACATTGTTTTAACAACTGTATCTGCTGATAATGTTATGAAATAAACAAGATTAAAGTCTCGGCGGCTGTGTGAGGAGCGGCCCGTGATGTTACCCAAAATGCATCAGCGGTTTAAACCAGGTTATTTGGGTAGGCACAGAAATTCACATGCATCACCATGCTGACTTTATAAAAAACACATGGAGTACAATGGATTTATTGAGTACCGCAAAGTTTGTGACTCACTGCTCGGCAAGCGCTCCTGATTTTTATTTATTTATTCTTTCTTTGTTTTTATGTTTTGTTTTGCTTTGGAAAAACACTCTATGGAAGCATCCGCCACTGCCAATACAACTCGCAGCATCTGTCTCTCAAGTGTTGTGCCTGAAGCCTATAAGGAAAGCCATCCTTGCCAAAACACACTGGTGTCCCAAAGTCACAGGCAATTATAGGTCATAACAAATTTCACTATTCCTCTCTTGCACTATTGTTTCTGGAACAGCATCAGGCTGTTCGTATGCACACACCTTTGTGTTAAACGCTGATATTATTCTGCCTGACAGCTCGACACATGCACAAAGAATAAAAAGAGAAACCCATGAGGTAGGAAAAGGCAAGGGAGAGAGGATGCCTCCTGGCTGTTCTTCTCTTTCGTTACAAATTCCTGCTGTCAAGAGCCTTGTATGCAGAGGGGGAAAAACAACCAGAGGGTTTGAGATTAAAAAACAAATAGTTTATTACAGCAGCATCGTGACGTCACGTAACATCAGCGTGATGCTGTAGTTTGACGTACAAAGTCTTCAATACATCGTATTTCTCATTCATGTCCCGTAGTGCTGACACAGTCATTCGGTGAGTCAGGTTTACCCGTAACTTTCCATCTAATAATAGCCTGATGAATGAACGGCCTATTAAAGTCAACAGAGACATTAAATTATTTAATGTTAATGTCTCAATTTAAATGCAAATCACTGCCTTATGGCCTCATACAGTGGAGCTGTAAAGTTCAAACCTGTGGTTTGCATGTTATGTGGCATCCTGGAGCGCACATGCTTTGAAGACAAGGTTTATACATTCTGCAGTGTTTAATGAAATCAAGATTGTAAATGTGTTTTGACATTTGAGATTTGTTAGCTGCTTATATATCTGCATTATATTTATTTTTACACACAGCTCAATAAACTGATGCTGACTCACTCACATGCAATGATTATTTGCATGTAAGTCTTAACAACATGGTTAGGCTAAGGCTAAAATGAATAAGTAACACTTTTATTCAAAAACGATGCATTAAATTGACCAAAAGTGACAGTTAAAGACATATATAATTACATTTATAATTATACACTCTTAAAAATAAAGGTGCTTTAAAAGGTTCTTCACAGCGATGCCATAGAAGAAACATTTTTGGTTCCACAAAGAACCTTCAGTCAAATGTTCTTTAAAGGTGCCATAGAATGCATTGAGAGAATATTTAAAACTGTTCTCTGATATCTACATAGAAGGTATATGGCATAGGAAAGGGCAAAAAAATTCCAGAAATGGTTTTACTGGTCCATTTACAACCCTAGGATTTGCCCCTGGAATAAAGGCTCTGTTTTTGCCTTATTTGGAAGCTTCATGAATATTAATGAGCTCTGCTCTGATTGGCTGTTTCACAGAGCTCAATAGCTCGCACATGGATAAAAATATATATTTAATTAGGAGCTCTAGCCGCTTTTAATATGCGGTTTGTTGAATCTGCCGTTTTGAATCGTGGACAGTTTAGTCTGATTACTGTGATGCATGTGCTCTGTGTAAAGTTACAATGCAGAGACACAAGTACTTACCACACAAGTTGAGCTGCTCATCAGTGATACTCGGGATCTGTAAATCATTCGCCATCATCAGGCAGTTATTTCTCCATCATTCACCATCATCAGCGCAGGCATCTCTCTGTTTATGTGGTAAGTGAAATCCTATGTATTGCAATGTAGCAGGCTAGCGCTAGAATTAAGCTAACCGTGTCCCTTCTGTGGCTTGCCTTGTTTAAACGATGTGCTGACATTACCGATGATTGGGCGATGCAAATGTTGGAGGCGTAACTATTAACGATCTCGGCTGTAACACCGACTGTTTCGTAACAGTCGGTGTTATGTTGGAATTTACCTATTTTTCGGTGGTCTTTTGCAAATACTAGATTTATATAAGAAGGAGGAAACGATGGTGTTTGAGACTCATGGTATGTCATGTCCATGTACTGAACTGTTATTATTTAACTATGCCAAGGTAAATTCAGTTTTCCATTCTATAGCACCTTTAAAGAATCGTCTCTTTCTTCCCTTTTTATAATCAGAAAAAAACTTATTTCGCTACGAACAGAAAGGTTCTTCAGATGTTAAAAGTTCTTTATGGAACTATTTAGAGAAAAATGGTTCTTCTATGGCATCGTGAAGCACCTTTATTTTTCAAGAGTGTAATTTATAGTTACAAAAGGTTTATATTGAAAATATATGCTGTTATATATAATATAATATAATATAATAATAGAATATAATGCTGTTCTTTTGAACTTTCCACTCATTAAAGAATCTTAAAGGGGGCATGCATTTGTGAGAGAAGTCTGTAACATACCTTAGTTAAAGTTTATCAGTGTTTTTTTACCTTGTGAAAATCAGTCCTTTTCAGAGCAAGCCATTTTGTTGCATTTGCCTTTAAATGCTAATGAACTCCCCTCTCTTCTGTGGGGTTATGAGCAGTACTGTTTACTTTAGCCAGATTTAGCTGCGAAACTAGCTAAACTAGCACGCTATTAGGAAAGACGATTTGCAAAGAGGAATTTTTAAAAACCTTTATAATCACCTCTGCTGTAGGTGAAGCTGGATCACGAATGGTTCGCGCAAATATAGACGCATTTATGTAGATTGCCGGGTACATTTCCTTCAAAAACAAAAACCTTAATCCTCTGCATCTTCGGTGACTCAGATGTCAGGAGTAAATGATGACTGCTGTGTTCATTATTACATCCAACAATAGAACACCTCAATCGCTTAGGAGCAATTCTTCTCGAAACAATGGCGGTTGAACTGTTTACAGCTCACTCAGGGCGGGTCTAAAGTAAGATGGCCGTGTAAACTGTCAACTATTGTGGGAGTGGCCTTGGTCAGTGTGATGTCACACAGACAAGATGCTGGGAATGGCTTGATTTGAAAAAGGGGATATTACTTTAAAAATATATAAAGATTAAAAAATACCACTGCCAAAACACATTTATGTTTAAATGTGAAAAAAAGTGAGTTTTGCATCCAATAACCAAGAAGAGAGAGAGAGAGAGAGAGAGAGAGAGAGAGAGAGAGAGAGAGAGAGAGAGAGAGAGAGAGAGAGAAAAGTCATGTCATGAAAATTTTAAGCAGGGCAACGCTTTTCAAAATAGATAAGAAATGATTCTTGGGCACCAAATCAGGTTTTTCAAATTATTGAAAACACTGAAGACTCAAGAAATGGCTGCTAAAAATTCAGCTTTGCCATTACAGTTTTTCTCAACTGCTTACACACAAAATCGTCACTTGTCACAGAGTTATTGGAACCTGACACTCAAACACCAGAACCACACACTAAATCTGCAAAACCATACATTGATTCTCAGCCTTTGACTCAGTTTTCAATTTCATAAAACACTTTTTGCAAAACACATTATGTAACACACAAAAATCTAACAGGAATTAATATTATGGAAAAAGGTGTGTGATATTTTGAATACAGTGCTTCATTTTGCAAGAGGTGTGAGGAATTTTGCATTATGTGTGCAATTCTTGGATTTGTGTGTAAAGTTTTGGGAAAAAAGAGGCAACGTTTTGAAAATGTGTGTAAGCAGTTAAAAAAAACCCTGTAAATTACATTTTAAAAGCTTTTAAAATACGAAATTGAATTTTAATAATATTTCATAATATTACAGTTTTACAGTTTTTAGTTTTTGACTAAATAAATGCAGCCTTGGTGAGCATATAAGACTTCTTTGGAAAACAATAAATCTTAAACTAGAGCCTATGGTAGAGTACAACATGTATACAATGTGTTTCCTCGAACTCAAAGTGATATATCTGTGTTGAAAGCGACAACTTGCGTTGTGTGTGTGTGTGTGTGTGTGTGTGTGTGTGTACCTGGTATTCATCACATTGTGGGGACCAAATGTCCCCACAAGGATAGGAATACCAGTAGATTTTGACCTTGTGGGGACATTTCTCAGGTCCCCATGAGGAAACAGGCTTATAAATCATGCACAATTAGTTTTTTTGAGGAAGTAAAAGTATGCACAATCTACTGTGAGGGCTAGGTTTAGGTGTAGGGTAGGGTTAGGGCGATAGAAAGTACGGTTTGTACAGTATAAAAACCATTACGCCTATGGAATGTCCCCATAAAACATGTAAACCCAACATGCGTGTGTGTGTGTGTGTGTGTGTGTGTGTGTGTGTGTGTGTGTGTGTGTGTGTGTGTATGTGTGTGTGTGTGTGTGTGTGTGTGTGTGTGTGTGTGTGTGTGTGTGTGTGTGTGTGTGTGTGTGTGTGTGTGTGTGATGTGTGTACCTGGTATTCATCACGTTGTGGGGACCAAATGTCCCCACAAGGATAGGAATACCAGTAGATTTTGACCTTGTGGGGACATTTCTCAGGTCCCCATGAGGAAACAGGCTTATAAATCATGCACAATGAGTTTTTTTGATGAAGTAAAAGTGTGCACAATCTACTGTGAGGGCTAGGTTTAGGTATAGGGTAGGTGTAGGGCCATAGAAGGTACGGTTTGTACAGTATAAAAACCATTACGCCTATGGAATGTCCCCATAAAACATGTAAACCCAACATGTGTGTGTGTGTGTGTGTGCGCGTGTGTGCGCGCGTGTGTGTGCGTGTGGGCCCTGTGGGCTAATATGGGTCAGCGTCTGCTGTAATAAGTGTATTCAGCAGGTTTAGACTTAATGTAAAATGCCATGGCTTTATAAATATTTAAAGAGGTGGTGTCAAAGACAAAAGGAAGAAGGAAATGCAAGTAAAATTAACCACAAATGGAGTCTGTAGTATATCCTTTATGATGATCCTTATCCTGGTGATAGTGGAATGCTACAATTTAACCCTTGTGTTTAATAGCTCAAAAACATGCTCAACATTAAATTACAGGGTTGATCATTTATGACTTCTAATAAAGACTTATCAAACTTCAGACATCAGTAAAATATTCAGTCAATCACTAAATAACTGTATTTTTTACAAATGTTTAATAAATTGCTCATCAGCTCTCATACATAATCCATAAAGGTCTCTTACCTTCTTTGTCTTAAAGGTTTGCTTGTTTTATTTTGTAGTGCTCAGCCAGCATCCAAGTTCTGGTCCAGTTGTTTTTATGGGTTGATGATTCAGGCTTGCTTCATTGATTTGGCATGTATTAATTCTGCACCTGAACTCTTCATGTAGTGGTGGAATTTAGCATTTTATTTTATTATGATTTGAGTGGTACACAAATATACATTTATATACGATCATGTATAGTTCCTTTGGGCTAGGAAAATAATATAAACTAAATAAATACAATGGGGAAAAAACTTTATAATCCTTCAATTTATAAGTGAGTCACAGTTTAATTATGATGAGGCTGTGTGCTGATTGGCTGCAACAGAATTGGGTCAGGGATCAGGATGAGCAGTGGGGTTTTGCCTAAGAATAAAAATTCATAGCATTCTTTTTATCAGCATTCAAGATGCAAAAAAAGCACATGCTTTAGTCTCTCCATAGGGCAAACAGTAATTACTCACTTGTACATGTAGCTGCTGTAAGAATATGGCATCCTCAACAGTTACAGATTGACTTCATAATTTAGGTCAATGTGATGCCTATGGCAGACAAAACAAAGCTGCATGCTTCCAACATCTTTTCAACAGCATGTTTTCAGGTTTATTTTTTATTTTATTTTAAGTCAGCTATGGTTGACATTTTACTCTTTTATTGCCAGTGGAAATAACATTATTGCATAAACAGTAGTGTATAGTGACACGTCACATTGCCTGACTGTCATAATGTACAGTAAACCGAGTGCTTAAACACAGTAATATTTCAAACGTGTCTGTGTATTGAAACAAAACATGCCAGTTAATTTTACAAAAGCTGTGTAAGAAAATAACAGCATAGACTGTTATGACATAAAAAAGCAAACAACCTCTTAAATATGTGTATTAAATGCATTTCAGTCAACAATTAATATTATTTTATTGACATTTTCTAGTTTTATTTTGATTTGTTCCATTATTTCTAATTAATTGTGCTGTTTGTTTGTTAATGTGTTGGTTTTGAGGATGTGAGTAATTGAATACAGCACACTTCTCATTGTTGGATTATTTATTTGCAGTCGATGCTGAATAACAGATGATGCAGCACAAACCATAGCAAATCTCATGCATTAGCATTAGAGCATGAAGGAAGGCTTTGCTTTCTTTGTTTCGCAACACAAATGTTTGTTGTGGTTACATACAGTACATGCATTTCTTCACCAGTAAAATGTCTTATTAAATGTGAAATATTAACCAAAACAAATTATTTAATAATAAATATTTTATGAAAATATTTGATTTGATCATTTTTGAAAGGCTGATCATAAAAATGCAAATTTATGACAAGCAGTAAATGCCAAAAATTTAAATTATTTTTGCATACTCTTTTATATGTCTCTCCCATTTTCTTGTTTAAAGTAAGTAAAAATGGTTTATATAGTGAAAGAAGCAAATGGGAAGGAAA
Source organism: Garra rufa (assembly GCF_049309525.1). NCBI lineage: Eukaryota > Metazoa > Chordata > Actinopteri > Cypriniformes > Cyprinidae > Garra > Garra rufa. The sequence continues at coordinate 33,600,308 of NC_133370.1, forward strand.
TATACAACAAAAGAACAACAGATCGGGAGAAAAAGGAGTTGTGTTCATTAAAATCATGATGCTTTTTATCTGTCTTTAAAAAACCCACTTCCTACTTCCACTCCGTAGAGCCACAGCACTGAATGCCAGTGATGAGCAGCATTCTCCAGTGATGCTTAGCTGTTTTTTTTGGTTTAAAGTACAAGTATGTAACTTGTAAGTATACCGTATCTAACTGATCTCTAAGCTTTGTTAAAACCTCCTTGTTTCGCTACCTTCAAATCTAAAAAAAAAATAATAAAATAAAAAAATAACTGACAGAAACATTTCTACAATGATATCTTTAAATTGGCAATTCTCTCCAGCTGCCCCATTTTTTTTTTACCATATGTGTGACTCAAATAAAAAGCAATTAAATATAAAAGACTTACCAACCAAGCAGAATTGCATGAAACTGTTGTCTAAGGGTTTGTGTTTCTGCAAAGTTTAAAGGCGCATCAGACGACAAAGTGAGCTTATTGCTCATCTTTCCGCAACGGCTTCAAAGGAGCACAATAGATGGTAAATGACATTTATTCCTATTCATGCAGTGAAAGCGTGGCTTAAAGAAGCTGTAGAGTCTGTGGAGACAATTTAAGGCTCTGGGCTCATTTCAGAGGCACAGCTTTCCTGTCAACGAATTCTGATTGATCTCACAACTGAAGCTGTAGCTTCCATCCCTATCTTACGGTTCATTTCAAAAGGACCCCACACTAGTTTACAGGGAGTTCCATGCTTTGATTTTTTTTTTTTTTTTACAGTTTTACAGTTTTTATTTACAGTTGTAGTCAAACATTTACATACGCCTTGCAAAATCTGCAAAATAATAATTATTTGACCAAAATAACAGGGATCATATAAAATGCATGTTATTTTTTATTTAGTACTGACCTGAATAAGATATTTCACATTAAATATGTTTACTTACAAGAGAAAGTAATAGTTGAATTTATAAAAGGACCCTGTTCAAAAGTTTACATACACTTGATTCTTAATACTGTGTTGTTACCTGAATGATTCACAGCAGTTTTTTTTTTTTAGTGATAGTTGTTCATGAGTCCCTTATTTGTCCTGAACAGTTAAACTGCCTGTTGTTTTTTCAGCATTTTTGAGTATTTAAACCCTTTCAAACAATGACTGTATGATTTTGAGATCCATCTTTTCACACTGAGGACAACTGAGGGACTTATTTGCAACTATTACAGAAGCTCACTGATGCTTCAGAAGAAAACACAATGCATTAAGAGCCGAGGGGTAAAAACTTTTTGAATTTGAAGATTAGGGGTACATTTAGTCTCGCGTAGCCAGACCTTCAGACTGATGGCTGAAGGTCTGGAATCCATGGCAGCTTTCATTGGCCAAGGCCCGCCCATAAGGCCGTTTGACTGACATGTCAAACATCCAATTAAAGTTTGTTTCGTTCAGCGTCACGATTCGGGGCGTGGAAATGTCCCCACAACAACAGACTGGCGTGCAACAAGTCAGTCATTAAAATAACCTGCATTGAAAGTTAACGAAGAAGAGGGAGAACAAGCAGTAAGTCAGTATTTTTTTTTTGTATTTTTGTTTTTGTTTGCGAGCATTGCAAAAGTGTATAACAACAATGGTGTCTGCATAAGCAACTTTTAGCAAAACACAGAGTAAATCAGTCTGACCAAAAATAAACGTGACACTCGCGTCTCCCGGAAATCCAATTAAACTTCGAAATTCCTGAAGTGTTTCCAGTTAAGTGTACCATATGCATCAGACGTTTAGCCAACGTTCAGTGGGTGTGACGTCTGAGGCTGAGACTAGGGTACATTTAATGCATTTTGTCTTCTGGGAAACGTAAATATCTTTTGTAACTCCTGAAGGCCAGTACTAATTGAAAAGAATATAATATTTAGGCAAAATATGAAAAAGGTACACATCTTTATTTTGTTCAAAAGTTAACACCCCTGGCTCTTAATGCATTGTGTTTCCTTCTAAAGCATCAGTGAGCGTATTGTAAAATGTTATCTTCTGTTTTCTCTAAACACATTAAATGAACTTTAATTTTGACCATTATTTTAAAGCATTATACTCTGCATTTACATTTTGCTCCTCTCATCCTTTTTCACTCCAGTTTCAACTTCAGACTTTGCCTGAGGTTCTGTTCTCTTATTCCTTTCTTCCATCTCTGACTTGAATTTCCTGGCAGCACACTCATTTCTGTTTGTCCAAAATGTCAATTATGCAAGACTATTGTTATGCTCTGAAAGTGAAAACCAACTGAGCACAGTACAATCAAGCTTAAAAGGCCCACTTTACTTGAATTCACCTTATAAATATATTAGCTGAATGGGATACTAGCAGTACTTGAACCACCTGTTATTTTAAACCAGTTGGAAAAAGGTCTAAATTCATAATGAAGGTTCACCAGGTTCACAATCTGTTAGCATTCCCGTTCATCTTAGTGGCAGGAGCTTGGCTATACATCATAACCGTCTCAGAGTATGTGATCTGCATGCTGCCATCTTTGCTAATGGAACCCCAGAACTTTTTAAGCCAATCACCTGAGCTATAACTGTCACATGACTGATAACACTAGAGAAGTGAGCCTTTATGCCAACACTGATGATATATAATATATAACACTGTATGTCCATTCATAAAGGCTTCACTAGAAAATGATCCTGAGCTGTGAAGGCTGCACATAAGGCAAAAAAAAACAAAAAACAAAAAAAAACAATAAATGATATACAGGACCATCATCCAGACAGAATTGGAATTTGCAGAGGTTTGGTTTTACAAGATAAGAGCTAGTTCTGTCCAAAAAAGGCTAACAGCTTTTACTCTGCTGTTATGAAACAGTACGACTCCATGACTTGATACAATCCAATTTTTATAAACAATAGCCCACATGAGGAACTGATCCCTGATTTTTTTTTTTTTTTTTTTAGGATTAGGATTTAGGATTTAGACGGTTTTAGTGACATGCCGTGTTCAAGTTACAGCACTTAAATGTCTTATTTGTTGGCCGAAAATGCTCTGCCCCAGGCAGATTGTCCATTTGTTCATAATGCAATTTTTATTCTCTGTCTCTCAGAAGACACAGTCTAAAAAGATTAAACCATGAGTATAAGTCCATTTACATCATAAATCCATTTAAATGTTTTGCCAAACAGACTCATAGACTGGTTATATTTGATTAACAGTGAAATGGAACAAAAGTTTAGACCATAATGTCTTTTGAAATAAAGCTGTGAGCGTAATTGGACACTAAGCTGTTTTGTGTGAAATTTCATGGGCGAAGGGCAAATGGCTGTTGTCAAGTTGGCTTCTCAATGCCTTTCCACTTCAGTGTGTTTTAAATGACTCCGATGCTGCGCTGGCATCTCGCTGACAATGAAAGGAAGCCAATGTCTGAAACAAATGAGGAAATTAGTTTTTAATAATTCAGGGTTAATCATCCATTCAACAGGCCCCACTTCATTGCATGCCAACTATATTGACATTCATGCTGCCAGTACATTTCTCTTCACTATGAATGTAAGATAAGGAAAAATGTTTTTCTTTAGTTTGCCGGAAATAAATTTCTGAAATTAATTACAGACAAAAGCTATGAATTTGAATGAGGTTAAATGGGCTCCTTTTTATTGTTTTTTTTTTTTTAAACCAAAACAAACCCTCAATAGCTCTGTGCGCCTTTCAGTAACATCACTCTTGTAATTCAGCTAAACAATTTAATATAAATTAAATTATCATGAAATATCAAGAATTTAAGAGAAATGCCATAGAAGTATCTTCAGTGATTAATAAAATGACACTGATGGCTTACAATAATATCAGTATATGATTTTGTCAGACATTACACATATAAAGTTGCATATATATATATATATATATATATATATATATATATATATATATATATATATATATATATATATATATCTCTTTAAAAATACCATTAGATATGCAGAATACATTTTATGCATTTTTAAGACATACTGTATCTATTTTGCAAGTTTTTAAATGCATATTCCTTCACAATCATCTAGTACTGTATGAGCTGCATGTAGGCAAAAAGTAATCACATTCATCCCACAAGATTTTCATATATGATGGTCTTGTTCATATATCACATCTGAGTTTATATTTATATCTGGGCAGTTGCACTGTGGAAATTAATATCAGCCCAAAAAGTGGCGTTTCAGCCCATTTGTCAATTTTCAGCTCAATTTGAATGGTACAAATTCTCTTTTCCAGGGAAGCCGTAAGTGTCGCCGCCAAGTATTTGTTTGTAAACGGTAAATTAATCTATAAACTACATCTGTTTAGTCAGGGTGTTTAGTCCATGCTGATCATACAGCAAGTTTCAGTACTCTGTCATCTGAGGGATGCTCCAGGCCTCTGTCTGGTATTTCTGGATTAAACAGGGCTATTAAAAATTCAAGTGTGAAATGGAAAAATTATCTGCCTCCCGCTCCCTCAACATGCCCTCGGACCTACAGCATGGGTGACGGCTTATCATTAATTTATGGCATATTAGCCAAAGAAATGAGAATCGGCCATGCAAAGTAAAGCGAGGATCATCCTCTTGTGAGAGGCAATGTGCAAAGCTTCCAGAGATGCTGCTTATAGAGCGAGACAGTACTTTGCGGATCTGTCCGTTCCACCTGCTCTCATCTTTTCTTCATCATTGCTCTCAGAAATCCCTCACAGGTGACAAAGTGTCGATACAGAGAACAAGCAATGCCTAAGTAGTAGGCACTTTCAACAAAGATTGTATGCGTTAGTGTCTATTATTTCACTTATTTCAGAAGTTTAAACTAATATGGTTTAAAACGCATGATTTCAGAACGATAGACATGATAATTCAAAACCAAAAATATGTGTTTTTGGCAGAGTATCAGAGTTACAAAGCTATATTCTAGAAATAGGGGCAGGGAGCAGCAGCTCATTCAACTCAAAATAAGCATTTTCAAAATTATGAAAAATGATCAGTTGGGTATTTTGAACTGAAACTTCACAGACACATTCTGGGGACACCTGAGACTTATATTACATATTGTAAAAAGGGACATTAAAGGGGGATTTAATGTTCATCATTGTAAAATTACAAAATAGCACAAATAACAGGATGGCAAAAATTGAAAATCTCATATATAATAATTGGAGAGTTGAGTAGATGTAACATGCTTCTGAAGGTTACACACATTATTTAATTTACCATTTGTTGAAAATTAATAGAAAATACCTTTTTGAGTCCTAATTAGAATTATATTAATGAAAAGCACTTTTATGGGCGTAAAATAAGTCATTTGTATTGATTTCACACAGTACACTTGAACCACTGTCAAACTTCTAACTCTGCAGGGTATTAAATCCAGTTGACACTTACGTAACTCATCACGTGACTCGTTACAGTTATGGCTGAGAGAGCTGATCCATGTCATTTCTTTTTTCTCTAATTAAAAGTTTAAATGCAAATGAAGCCTGAGGAAGTGTGGGAATGATGTAATGTCACTAAATCATAGGATGTTGGATATGCTATCAATCTTTGCTGCCATTGCACCTGTTGTAGAACGTCTCAAGGTTACGTATGTAACCTCAGTTCCCTGAGAATAGGGAACGAGACACTGCGTCCTCTAGAGGGCGCTTTGGGGAACGCTGCAGCGTGACTCGTGTCTGAAGAATGCATAGAAACACTACATGAAATGGCCGGCGCCAGCGTATGACGTCACCGCGGCGCGCAGGTCGCTGCCGCTGCGTCACTACCGGGCGACCATAACACAATACAACACAATACATCTTCATTGTCTAAAGCTTTATCGTCCGAAGCATGGCGAAGAAGTCTAGAGGACGCAGTGTCTCGTTCCCTATTCTCAGGGAACTGAGGTTACATACGTAACCTTGAGACGTTCCCTTCCGAAGGGAACTCTCACTGCGTCCTCTAGAGGGCACTTTGGGGAACGGGTATACCAACGCTGCCATGCTGAGGGGAGTGCATGCTATGCCAGCGAGCACTAAGCAACAATTCTGAGAGGAATTGCCCCTACTAGGACGTGGTGACGGCTGTCAAAACTGTATCCCTCACGGCCAGAGGCCTGAACTGTTACCCACTTACCAGGACTGGGGTAGAACCCAGGGCACAGCTCAGGCTTGGAATTAGAGTAATTCCTTCTGAGGGAAACGGCTAAGTTTCGATGGAAACTTAGACTTGTCAGAACCAGGGACTACCGCAACATAGGGCCTAGTTCCCTCAGGAACTGGCTCCCATATGAGGGCAGAAACCTGTCCTGGGTCCGTTCAAAGGGCCACTAATAGTGGATGGTCAGCAGACATCAGCAGTGATATCAAAAGAGTTGAACCCAGGGAACCGGGGTTGTGAGCCAACTCCAATAAATGGGAACGAGGCAAGACGCGTGACCCATACCATAAAGGGTTTAAAAGAGGAACCCACAACTTGGTGGGAACCTACCAACACGTGGATTTATAGAAGTGCCCCAGGTATATGTGCACTTACCACTCTTGTGGATTTTAAGGAAGACGCCCAGGCATAGAGTGGGACGCTTACCGAAATGATCGGGTTTAAGGAGAGTGTTTTCCCAGGGGGTTTCACTATCAGCTCCATGCCGTCTGAAGAGACGGAAAAGGGGATAACCCTGACGGTGAGGGGATTGCCATGCTGACCCTACTCTGGACAGAGGCTCGCAAGCTATCTGTCAACAGGGATAAACATGGAGCTGAGACCATCCTGTAATAGTGGACGATAGTAGAGGACAAATTCCTAACCCTGATCCACAGGGAGGATCGCTCTCCAGAAGGGGGCACTGCTCTCAGGGAACCCTTAATGAGAAGGGGGAGCGTGCACAGCCCGGTCCACACGACCTGTATAAAGGTCCGGCAATCTCACGAAGGTGGGTTGGTGCTCATAGAGGACCCTTTCAAAGAAGGGGAGCTGCGTAACCCAACAGGAGCGAATGCTCTCACTGTTACCCTTCATAGAGGGGAGCATACATCCAGAATACAAGGCTGGAGAGTAAAAACCTGACTCATGAAGGTCAAGCTCCTAACCCTGAAGCACAGGGAGGAAAACTTGGCCACCAAGGAATGGTGCTCTTATTAGTGAACCCTTGAGAAGGGGGCACGCCAACGTCCTTGTAGAAGGTCAGTAACTCTCAATAGTCTACTCGGGGTAGACTCCCACCCTAAGAAGGGAGGAAGACTTTCCGTCCTGGGAAGGTGCTCTGAGGGAAACCCTAAACTTAGGGGAGCTATAAGGTCAGTTCCAACAACCCTGCGCACAGGGAGGAACGTGAGTTCTTAAGCTCTAAAAGACCCTTTCCTCAGAAAGGGGAGCACTGTTTGGTTTGCCTTAAAGAATTCTGGGTAGCTCCGGAATTAAATATAAGGACAGCTTCCAAACCCTGAGGTCAGGGGGAAAAACCATCCTATGGTTTAACACTTCGTAAAACCTTTCCTCGGAAAGGGAAGTGAAATGAGGCCTGAGGAGCGAGAATCGATCCTAAAGTGACGGCTTTCTAAGGTGTTTAACCCCCTGGGGCCGACGGTCACGCCGGCGTGACCAACCTACTTTTTTTAAGATCAGTGCAAAAGACACTAAAAATACTTTGTCGGTTTCAGGTATACAAATTAGAGCTATACATCATTGGAAGCTGTTAAGTGTGTAGTTTTATTTGTGCACACTAACAAGAGCAAAAGAACGCTGTGCTTTTTTTATAGAATAAAGAAAACAAACAGTGTGATTTCTGTTTTCTCTGTCTCCGCGAACTGCTTTTAGAAATGCGTCACTTAAATCATTCAAACTCGGTGAATACTCAGCACACAAACAGAAGAGTGGTATCTACAGAAAGCTTGATATGTATGCTTTTAAACGAAGTAAGTTTTAGCGAAAACAAATATTCTGTAATATAGTAATCCATATGAAACAAAAGGTATGTCTAGTCTATCCAGTTGCAACTGATTATATCTAATGAGATCACGCCCACGTGCGAAGAACGCTTGATATTTAAATTAGCCATGTGCTACAAGCACGGCAAGGAAACTCCCACATCACCGCAAACAAAGAAACACGTCTTTTCAAGTTCATCTTGGTTACAGTTCGTTTCTGAAACGAAGACATGCTGTGAGGAATAAGATTTATATTTACCTCAATCATAAGAAGGACGTGATGCGACGCAAACCCAGCAGGAGGAGACATTTACATGAGTAAGTCTTACTTTCATTTTCCTACTAGCTTTCGCTGTTATTTACTTGGACGAAACGTGTACACATTTTACTAGTTAGACTTATTCCAAACTATAATTCCTGACTATATACATAATGAAACATTATGAAGTACGTTTGATTGCATTGCATCTCTAACTATGCCAGGATATTTTTTATGTTTTAGAAAACGATGCGTTTATGACTGTAAGATGCATTTATGACAATATGTTTATGTAAGATGCAAGATCATGTTAATTTATTTTATTGTATAACAGTAGGGTGTAAAAGTAATATGAGTGTTTACATCACGTTTATTCGTAATATAGTGCTAAACAATAATTATTAGTTTCTCAGATATTACATGTCCTTTTTTACATTAGTACAAATGCTAGAATCTATGACTATATACTATATACCAGTTATTCCCCTGTAAAGGGAAGTGTGTCCAAACCTTTGCCTGGTAGTGTGTGTGTGTGTGTGTATTTATTTATTATAGATGCTCCTAATATGAATAGGCTCACAGATGTTTTGCTTTTGTTGTTTTTAGTGCTCAGAAACCTGCTCAACAGATGAATCTTGCTGTCCTTTCCTTGAGTCTCTTCAAACTGTTTTCCTCTGAGAGCGCTGTACAAACTTCAGATGATACAGATAAAAGTACAGTACAAATACAGATATTTAAAGTGCACACACTTTAATATCAGGTAAGATTTATTTGTTGAACTGAATTCAGAAAAAGTTTTCAGAAATGCCACAAAGTCTGTGCACATCTGTGTGGTTAGATGAGGGAGCTCAATATTGTGTCTTTGACCTTCATTATGTATGTTTTGATTATACTGTGTTGTAAATAAAATATAAATAATCTAAAAAAACGATTTTTTTTTTAATCTTCTCACATTGTTTCTTCTTCTGCTAGTCAAGTCAGTCATTGATGGGGCCATTAGGGAGGGCCCTTTTGTCTTTCAGGTGTGAATTGCTAAATATTCATGGGCCATTGCCACACCTATGAATAATCCCTTTCGATCACAAAACATGTTTTAGAAAATTTACATCAATATATTGTTTTTTCTGAACGAGTGAACGAGATGATTTTCACATCATTTGGTTGATAAAATTCTAGCCTACGACATCCAATTATCAAAAGTCTTGTAAAGAAATGTCCTATATGTGCTTCATGGCCTTATTTCAGTGACTTCAAAACTTTAGTTTTTCACTAACCACGCATAAACGTAGTTTTCTCAAAAACACAACCATGTACATTAATGTTGCTTACATATTATTGTAGCCCAATATGTGCTGATTACAATGTAATCAGACTTTAGCCATTAAAATGTTTTTAAGATACTGAAAAAACAACAAATGTCAGGGCATGTCAAACTTCTTCAGGGCCTCAAAACACCCTCAGGCCCCAGAGGGTTAAACACCGAAGGATGCTCAAACCCTCTCACATAGAGGGAGGCATTCGTCAGCCCGGGTGTAGATTCTACATCAAGAACTGCCTCAGCCCTCAGGCTAGAATGAGGTGACTTGAAGAGAGTCCAGAGTGACGCTCAGACACATAAAACCCTTTCCGCAGAAAGGGGAGCGTTCACCAAAGTAAACCGGAATCATGACCCAAAGCTGGAAAGCGTATCACCAAGTGGTGCTCAAATAAAACCTTTTCCGCAGAAAAGGGAGCATCCAAAGCTGCTCCGAGTCCGCAGCGAGCACTCCGGCCTGCTGGCACTCCTATTTAAGCGAACTCCTGTCTCAACGGGTTGCTTATACTCAGTTTCCATGGAAACCGTTCACTTAGGAGAGGACACGAAGCGGATCCTCGCACGCAGGCCATCTGCAACAGAGTTAAACATGCTAGTGCAATCCTTAAAAATGCATATCTTTAAGATGCTTACCTAGGAGAAAGGTTTCCTTTGCTCGTTTAACCACTGAAGAGGGGAAACCTGATCTGTAGGCTGCCCTGCTGGAACAAGTGTTGTGCAGACGGACACCACCATGCAACCGGAAGGGAGGGGTGCTCCGTCGAGATATTTCCATATTCCTTTTCTTAAGGAAAAACACAACACGCAACCTAACCCCGCAGGCCAAACGCCTATCCAGCCGTAGGGGGGGGGGGGGCGTTATTAGGGAGTTATGCTCCTGTCTCAACAGGACATAAAGTCTAAACTAGGCCAAAAGACAGCATTAAACATACCAAGGGCAAACCTAAGAGAAAGACTTAGGGAGCTTACCTTGAAGAGGACAGAAGTCCTATGTCTAATATATGCTGTAAGGGTTGGTTTACCGCACAGCCTGTGGCGTGGAGACGGCAAACACTGCCGTAACCTTAATCCATAGGATCAGAGGGGGCGCATCTGCCGTAGACTCGTCGTATTCCTTCTGTGAAGAAAGAAAACGTACACAGGCCTGAGACAGTATGAAGTTCCTTCAAAAAATAAAAAATGGATCGTACTCACCCATTTAAGAGCATCCTGCTTCATTGAAAAGGCGGGTTTTCCCTCAGAAACCGCATAAATAATTCCAGACCATCAGTAAATTAGGGTTCCATACAGGTAGAACCACCAAAGAACATCATGGGTCCGGGGAGTGCATTAATGGAGACAGGGGAATTAATATGGCGACCCGACTGGACCGAGGGAAGGTGAGGTTTTATTTCGTACTGCTCTGATCCTTGCGAGAATTTTGTCTCGCTTGGATCACTTCCCTCAAATCCTGTCTGCCACCCTTCGATCCGCGTCGCCTCCTAGACCTGCCCGCAGGCGGAGGAGGAGCGCGGGATGCAACACTAGCCTTCTGCACTCGCCTCTGTTCCTCAGAAGGAGACGGAGCAGGACCCCTGTGGTGTTCGGGCTGAAACCTGGACCTTCGAGGGATAAAGGACTTGAAGGCAGCTGAGCGCGTCTTCGCTTCTCTGAACTTTTCGACCACCGTCTCGACGGAGGCACCGAAAAGCTCAGATGGCGAAACCGGTGCGTCGAGAAGAAAGCCCTTCTCTTTCCTCCCGACATCAGCCAGGTTCACCCACAGATGTCTCTCCGTAACCACCATAGCCCCCATAGCCCTACCCATATGGGTAGCGGCCTGCTTGGTGGCACGAAGAGCAAGATCTGTGGTGCGACGGAGCTCAGCCACCTGGTCAGGGGAGAGACCCTTACCATTGTCCAGGTCTTTCAGCAGATCGGCTTGGTAGGCTTGGAGCACTGCCATGGTGTGCAATGCACCCACCGCCTGACCTGCTGCTGCATACGCTCTGCCGTTCAACCGAGATGTTACTTGCAGGGCCGGAGAAGGCAGAGAGGGAGTCTTGAGAGAGGATGCCCGCCCCGTGGAGAGATAGCAGGCTAGCGTCTCTTCAACAGGGGGCATCCTCTCATAGCCGTGGTCGCGCAATCCCTCAATGTTAGCATAGTTCGCCACGGAATAACTATGAATGCGGGCCGAGTACGGCATCTTCCAGACCTTCTCGATCTCTGCATGTAGATCGGGAAGGAATGGAAGGCTCACCGGGGCTGGGTGGTTATGGCCTGAAAGATAGCGCTCGTCGAGGCGACCTCGCGATGCTACCTTTCTAGCCCGCTTCCACGGTAGGTCAAGCCTGGCCGTGGCGTGGTCCATAACCTCCAGCATCTCTTCGTATGCAGGGCAGGAAGGTTGAGAGGATTCAGCCTCAGCCTCTTCATCCATCTCTAGCACTTCCTGTTCTTCTTGGGTGGAACCCAAAAGAGCACTCGCTCCCGGATCTGATGATGTCAGAGATAACGCATCATCATCAGCTAGGAGCCTGTCATCGTCTCTGGCTGGTGAGTAAGAGAGAGAAAGACCCCTCTCAAGCTCGTCAGCCAGTTCCACTTGCGAGCCCCACGAGCTCAGTTTCCTCCGTGCCTCGGCAGCGGCAGGACCCGAACAGCGAAGGAGCAAGTGGACGCTCATCTTTCCTCAGAAAAAGAGACAGACGAGACCGGAGCTTTCTCATAGAGAAGCGCTCGCAATGAACACACGATGCCCCCTTAAGGACATTGCGTGCGTGCTCTTCGCCCAAACAGAATACGCAAAGATCATGTGTGTCATCAGGTGTCAAATAACGAGGACACGGATCAACACACCGCTTAAACGATTTGCTAGTGCTCGAAGATGTTTTGCGTTGCACGGGCGCCTCTTTTATGTTATGGTCGCCCGGTAGTGATGCAGCGGCAGCGACTTGCGTGCCGCGGTGACGTCATACGCTGGCGCCGGCCATTTCATGTAGTTTTTCTATGCATTCTTCAGACACGAGTCACGCTGCAGCGTTCCCCAAAGCACCCTCTAGAGGACACAGTGAGAGTTCCCTTCGGAAGGGAACAGATTTTACATCAATATTTTGCTTAGTTTTCCTTCATTTTAGCTGCAGACTAAAACTGATTGTTTTCACATAATTTTTCCAGATTATCTAATCTATTCCAGTGGGTGCTCTCTGAGTTCATGTGACAGGCATTCGTGAGGAAGTGGAGTCAGTCATTAGTGAAAGCGAGGCACTTATGAATTATGCTCTTTGTTTGAGTGCTTGCCCGGGGACACACTGCATAGCAATTGAACAGCAATCACGGGCAAAGAGCAATTTAAGTTCAGAGGTCAACTAAAAGATTGTTTACTTCTTCTGAGTTAAGTTCTCTTCCTCTTGTACTTTATGTTCTTCTTTTATTTATGTAGTTTATATAGTTTATACAATAGGCTTTTTACCATATTTTTATCATTTTAGCACATTGCAACAATAAAGAAAGACAGGTAATCAGAAGAAGAGAGAGAGGAGGTCATGGGAACATCACAGACCATATGTTGGAGCACACATATGCACTGACCATGATACCACCACTCCTACTGTACTTTGTCCATGATGTATATTCCTTTAAATAGTAAACAAAAATGACTTTTCTTACTTATATCAGGAGTTTTTTTACAGTACATGGGGTTTGCCAATGGTTGACTGATTTCAGACAAAATATACATCAAGTAAACCAACACACTTGCATGGTAATATGTAATTGTTTTCAGTTTTAGTGAATTAGTGGCAAATTCATACTATGAACTTACACCCCATTGACATTGTCTATGCTTGGACCTTCATGTTTTATAAAAATCATACAAATTCATGCAAATTTGCCACTAATGTGGCAAAACTACAAATATGTATGTTTTCTCATAAGACTGTGTTGAGTTAACTTGAGGAAGCCAAAACTAAAGTCTAGCTAAATATTTCATGGTTACTCCCTCACTGCAAAAAAAAAAAACAAAAAAAAAACTGTGTTTCTTACTCAGTATTTGTTCTATTAGGCAAATATCTAAGATTTCTTATTCATTTTGGTACTCCAATAAGTGTATCTTGATTTAAGAATGTTTAGATGTTTGAGCATTTGAGTAAGACTTGATTGATTGTTTTAATAACTTTGCAGTAAAAGCATCATGATTGTAGATAAATATGGTACTATACATATTTTGGGTCAATGCAACATCTAGATTTATTTGGAGTACCTGTTCCATCTCTTTATTCACCAAGGGTTCCTTGTCTGAACGTGATTGAGGACACCTGATTTAAGTTGCAGTTATATAGCCTAATATTATACAATTGATTAACGCTTTTAATGCTTTCACATCTGTTTGCAACCTCTTCCCATCCGAAGCTCAAAACATGGCACCTCTGTATACGGTGGTTTACATAATTGTTTGCTTTAGCTAATCAGGAGCTTTACTTAAACAGTTTGCGCAACAGTATGCTAAGCTGGAATGCTAATCTATATGGGTACGCTAACTGAAAACAAAGAAAGTGAAATATTTTTGACCATTTTTGCTTTGATTGCACAGTAAATTGTAACGCGATATGTACAGTATTTAAAAGCTTCAGTTTTAATTAACATATTTTTATAATCAAAAACACATACAGCTTTCTATCATTTTTAATCAAGCAATCATGGCTGTCACTCCCAAAACTTTGTACAGAGTACAAGGCCATAATTAGTTAAAGTGCAGAATGTTCTGAACGTTCCAAATACTAAATTGTTTTTGGGATTGCTGCAATACACAGTGGAGTTGTGGAGTGTTTGGTCGCACCATTGATTTTATTTTATTTTTTTAACAAATGTCATGGCCCTAATCAATTTGCACATTCAGAATATGTGAATTAATTATGACCATATGACATGTTCTTAGAAAATGCTCCACAAGTACAGATGATGAGATGCATTTATTAAGCAGCTGCAGAAGTATGATCATTATCTCAGCACGCTTCTGCTTTCCACAGTTCATTTTTTACTCCAAAGAAATGGCGTCGCTTCTCATCACTGGATCTATTTGGAATGTGTGAGTGTTGAACGCTGCAAACAACAGATTTTAATGTCATACAAAAATTGCAGCCACTTGAATCACGCTGCTTTCGCAACTTTGTAGAAGATGTGATTTTTCATTTGTTTTGATCAGCCAGATAGGAAAGAAAGAGGAAACTTGGGTGCACAATAACAACCAGGCCTTGGAAAATTGAAGCTTGGCATTTCTGACAAGTTGTAACAGAAAGAGATAAATCTGTCACTTTGAAAGAATAATTTCTGCTCAGATATATACTGTGCGTTACTAGCCGGGGAAAAGCAGATGAAGAATCTGGTACACTTTTTCATCGCTGAGGCGTAACTCGTAGATATTGTTGAAAGGTACATGAGCGGTTTATCCCTGTTACGTATGATGAAGAGAGTGAAGGATTTGTAAAATACAAAGGCCTTGGGTCTCAGAAAGTAATATATTTTGTGAAAGTTAACTTTAAATGCTCACTCTAGCTATTTTTTTGAGTTTTGTGAGTAATACTTCTGCTAAGAGAATTGTCCCTTTGGAAGAGCGAGAGAAAAAGGCTTTCAATTCGTTATTCAGATGTTTTGTAAATTACCAACAATTAAAAAAAATGACTGCAGGTTGTAGAAGAATCTTTGATGACACTTTTCTAGCATGTAGCGAGGACGGATAGTTTTGCAAAGCTCTGGGGCACCAGCCTCTTGTTGCAATTATACAATATTGTCCAAATAATAAGAAATTACATCACAAATGTGAGCAATAAAGTTGCAATAACGAAAATGAATGCGCCATTTGTGTGAAAGATTTCACAGAAGTCAACAACACTATGACCAGCATACAGCATCAAGGTTTTAAAAGAAATTGCACTTTTAGTGCTGAAAAGGGGCCAGAAACATATCATAGAACTCATTTCTTACCTTATTTCACTTTGTTGCAGTAGTAACTGGCACACATTCAAATGTTGTTTATCTGTCTGTATGAATTTAACATCTTTAGTGGTTTGTTTCCAAGTGTCAGGGTGTCAAGGGCAGCTCATCAAGTGAGAGTCAGTGCTGCATTGCTTAAACCGAAGTGTTTAATTTCCTTGCCATTAGCAGTACTAAACTGTATTGCAAAAGCAATAACTGTTTAACAGGTTTTAAAAACTCCCCAAATAGTACACTGTTTGAAGAAACTATAGTCGGCCCACCTCAAAATAATGCATTGGTTGAGTCAGAAGTTGACATGTTGGGTGGCTCAATTAAACAGGGTGACAATGAAAGCACACTCTTCAGGGAAATCAACCACCGAATGGCTTACTTATAGTTGTCTCTGTGCATTAAGCTGAGATAGGAAAGAGTTTTAACATCAAAATCACACACTAGCCACTAAAACTCAAATGCTGAAATTTTACCTTTGAGGACATGAATCCTGGAAAGATTCTATCTAAATATTTCCATTAAACTTACACTGGTAACACATTTGGGTATGCATTTTCACATGTTTTTGTGCTCAATTCTGAATAATACTGGGAGTTAAGCTTTTAGTGTTGTGTTTCTGAGCCTCTGATGGGTATTTTCATTAGCATAATGAAACAGTTGAAAATATACACAAAAATAGCCTGCATCACAGCGAGTGGATAGTCCAAGAGTGTTTAAAGTCAATCTAATCTCAGAGGGAATGCTGTTTCCTTTAATGCCGGCATGTTTATTCCACAGCTGGGGAGAAGAAAATCTTTCATAGAACTGTTGTTTTAATCGTCTGCCGCAGAACAACGGGAGTTGAATGTGTTCCCAGTATCAGCTCCTACAATAAAGACCAAGATATGTGTTGAAAATGGGCACTGCTCATGTTGCAGGGAATTAATTAAAGTGCTTCTTCAGTTTTGTTCATTGTTTTGATGTTTTACTACTGTGCATATTTTTTAGATGTTTTATGACTTGATGTTTTATGAGTCCCGGAGATTTCCCAATGGCATCTCAAGTCGATGTCATATGTAATGAGAGTAACTGTAGTAATTGATATGCATTTTTTTCCATGCATACAGGACATTATAAAGACTACTGGCTTATCCAAAACTAATTACAATTCAAGTAAACTACATTATTGGACCATTATGGCTAATTGACCTCATAGAGACCTGTTACTGGAATGCTGCAGAGGATGCCTGCATTCACTGAAGTGCACTTATGAGCTTATCAAAACCAGACAGGGAGGGAGATGGGAAAATGCATGGGATAGATTCAAAACAGGCTTTTCCACTCCAGATGTATCTTTGAGTAAATATGTTATGCAATATTTGATCTTTCTTTCTAAAAATAGTTCTACTAATAGAAGACTGAAGCCTAGCACTGAAAAAGTAAATAAATAAAGATACAAAATCAATCCAATTTACATCCTGTATAATTTAATTCAAATGTTGTGTCTCGCCAATTACTTCTTGATTCAGCAAAAAGACTCAATTTTTTTATAATTTCATTATCTGGTACAATTTTAGTTTAACACTGAATATTGTAAACATCATCTCTGAGGAAAACAAATTACAAGCTATAGTTTTATATAGATACACATAGACCTTAAAACACACTAATCTTAAAGGTCCCATATTGTACACATTTCTGGAGGTTTATTTTAGTTGTTGATGTCCTTAAGAATATATATTTGCGGTATAAGTGCCAAAATCCATCTCAATATATTTTTACAGCTCCTTTTTTAGGAGCTCTGTCAAAAACAGGTCGATTTTGGCCCATCTAACTAATATTCATGAGCCTCTTTTCTGATTGGCCTGTTGTTTTCTGAGTGACGCACAGCCAGGCCAACCACAGTTAACTACGGTCATGTATGCTTTAGCCGAGCCCAGAGCCATAGAGAGAGCCTAGCCTGCTGATACTCAACAGGATATTTCAGAATGATCATTAATGTTTTTTCTTTTTCAAACACCGAATGCAGTAAGCTACATAACTGTTGCTTTAGTAAAGCCCCTTTCACAATGCGCGCTGATTCTGGAAAATTACGGGAACGAGCGCTGTGTGAACAAAAGCCAGAACCATAAAGGCAGTGTTGTAGTGATGATGCACATTATCATGCGACTCTTCACAATGAAAAAATACGTGCAAAGTGGAATGAAGCAGCGATCGGGCAGAGCCAGCTCCTCACTATCAGCGCTGAAGCACAGTTTGTTCAGGTTAGTTTCAGTTTAGTGAAACGTACGCGTCGCATTACATCTCACATCCAAACGTCACATGTCTTTATGGGTTGTGTGTAAAGTACGCACAGATTCCGGAAAACAACTGTGAATGAACCAAATCAAACAACTCCGGAACAAATCAAGGGACACATTATCCGTGTATTTACAGAATCGCTGTGTGAAAGAAGCTGAAGTTGACGTGCCAGTGGTCTCTTATATTCACGTTGTTCTGAAGCATGTGCAATGATGTAGTTTCGACATCTATCGACTGAACAGGGTTTTCATGTTGTTGTTGCTTAGCAATGTTATGGACACAATATTGTCTGGGTTTGACAAAAGGAGGGTGGGACGTGATTGGTGCTCGGGGTGGTGACTGAAGGTGGTGACTGAGTAGATCGGACGTCACATCTTTGCGGAAGTCACAGTGGCTCGTGAAAATGAACAGCTACTTTAAGCAGGCTGTGTGCAGTTTACTGTGGATTGACTGTTTTGAAACTCATATGGTAGTTACATAGCCCCTAGACCTCAGCTATCATGAAAAAAGCCAGGAAATTTTGATTTTGACAATATGGGACCTTTAAAGGGATAGTTCCCTCAAAAATAAAAAAATCCTGTCATTAATTACTCACTCTCATGCTGTTCTAAAACTAAAGACCTTCGTTCATCTTTGGAACACAAATTAAGCTATTTTTTTATGAAATCCGAGAGCTCTCTGAACCTCCATAGACCACAAGGGTCTTACCATGGTCAAGGCAAAGGGCATATGACATCAGTGATTTAATCGTAATTTATGAAGCTACGAGAATACTTAATGTGCGTGAAGAAAACAAAAATAATGACTTTATTCAATGATTTCTTCTCTAACGGGACAGGACATCATCAACACAGCATCAGCAGCACCACATGGATGCGTCAATAATGGCGGCCACTATCCTAGGAGAGTGAAAAAAATGTTGAATAAAGAATTTTCATTTTTGGGTGAACTAACCCTTTAGAAACAGTGAAACAGCAATGATGCAGCACGTCTGGTCTTCAAACAGACAAGGCGAACCTGTGTCACAACCCTCGATCTCACTTAGCTGGCTCCTATGCTC
The DNA here is from genome assembly GCF_049309525.1 of Garra rufa. Taxonomy (NCBI): domain Eukaryota; kingdom Metazoa; phylum Chordata; class Actinopteri; order Cypriniformes; family Cyprinidae; genus Garra; species Garra rufa. The sequence continues at coordinate 33,619,085 of NC_133370.1, forward strand.
ACCTTCAGGACTACAAATTCACTACTACAAATGTATGCGCCTTCCCGCCAGCTCAGGTCACTTAATGAGTGATGCTGTGTTGTTCCTTCATAATGAGGCAAAAAATCACTCTCCGAAACCTTCACCCCCTCTGCTCCTCTCTGGTGGAAGAAGCTGCCAACCTCCACCCGAACTGCTGAGACCATCCAACAGGATCTTATGAGAATTTGTATGTATTTATGAAAAATGTGGTTCTGCAAAATGTACATACTGTTGTATTCAGATGTATTCAAATACACCAAAAACGCAACCTTTACATAAGGAATCAATTTAATTGGTGCAGTGTAATACAAATCTTCCGAATCCATTGGACTGCAAGGAACAGACCCAGCAATCTTCATCTCCATCCTCAGCAGGGACTGTAAGCATACACTCTTAAAAATAAAGGTTCTTTACAAGAATCAGAATCAGAATGAGCTTTATTGCCAGGTATGTTTACACATACTAGGAATTTGTTGTAGTGACAGAAGCTCCACAGTGCAACAGAATGACAGTGAAAAGTCAAGACACAGATTATAAAAATAACAATATACAAAAAATATCAGACACAATATACAACATATTCAATTTACTATGTACAGTATATTAGGTGCAAAATTTGAATGTAAATAACAATGTGTGTTAAATAAATAACTGAATAAATGAGTGAATAATAGTTTTGTATGTTCCACGATTACTGTCAAGTGTTCATGAGATGGATTGCCTGAGGAAAAAAACTGTTTCTGCGTCTGGTCGTTCTGGTGCTCAGTGCTCTGTAGCACCGACCAGATAACAGTTCAAAAAAGTGAGTGTGTGTCCCTCACTGCCTGATGAGGGGAAATAAACAGTTAAGAAAAAAACACAAGAGACAGAGCTGCTGCGTCTTCTTCTGAAGCTGTGTATTAACTGAGCAGCTTGCAAAAATAATAAAAGAATTTCCTTTTTATAACATCTGACATATCACAAATAGCAATCAGTGACAATGAACAATAATGTAACATTAACTTGTTCATGTTGGATGTTGTTCTTTATGAAAAGGGGGGGGGGGGATAAAATACATTCTGCTTTCATTCAATTAGTGTTTCACACATTTTATGAATGGTTATGAAATAAAAAACATTTTATCAGAGCGATTCAGACATCGAGCATATAAAGAAGAGTGGATTCAGTCTGCAGCAAGTCGTTTTAAAGATGTGTCACAAAAAGAGAGTTTAGTCAAAAAACACACACACAAAAAAAAAAAAACGGAACGCCGTGTCAACTGTTACATGCAATATTCGCCTGTTACCAGGGATGTCAATAACTTTTTATTAAAACACTGGCATATTGTAGAGAGTGATCCCAGTCTTAAGAAATGTTTTGATAAACCACCTCGTCTAGTGCATAAAAAAACGCCTAACCTTCAAAATATTGTAGTCAGAGCAGATTTGAAACCGGCTCCTCACTTCTTGGATAAAATACCTCATGGTAATTATAGATGTGGTAAATGTCAACAGTGTAATTTTACGTATAAGACAGCAACTTTTACACATCCTCACACGGCAATTTTTTTTTTTAAATTCGAGATACCATTTCGTGTAAGACAGCCAACGTTATTTATATGCTTCGTTGCCCTTGTGGCTTATGCTACATTGGTAAGACTAGTAGACCTCTGAAAAATCGTATTTCTGAACATCGATGTGCAATTAGACACCACGATCCAAAAAGTCCAGTTGCACAGCATTTTGCAGTTTTTAGACATTCAGTTTCTACTCTTCAATACATAGGCATCGAGGTAGTCAATTATCCACGTCGTGGAGGTGACATTGACAAATTGCTTTTACAGCGTGAGGCTTTTTGGATTTTCACATTAGATACGTTGTCCCCTAGAGGACTTAATGAAGATTTTGATATTCGTCCATTTCTCTGAACTGGTATGGTAATACAGATGTGTTTTTTATGTATAGAATATATCAAAAGGTTTTGGTGGGATTGCTTTAATGTTATTATTGGGATGTATACTTGCAGGTACAAAATCAAGAAAAGTGTTTTTTGAAGTGTACATTAATTGTTGTATTTTGCATAGTTTTATATATCTTTGGATGAAATTTTTTTGTAGTTGATTTATTTGTCAGTAACATGGTGTTTTGACATGTGATTGTGATCACCTGGAGATATAAAGGGATGCACATTAGTAGTCAATTTGTCTGATGAAGAGCCTGCGTGCTCGAAACGTAACACGCTATGCGAAAGTTGTTTTAACAATAAATATTTTTGATACTTTTGGAGCTTAGGTGTTGCCGATTTTATATTCTATTTTTTACTGAATGGTTATGAAACAAATCCTCTTTAAGAACAGTTAAAAACACAGATAACGTACAACTTACTGTAGTAACATTTCTTGTCATCCTAATTAACTGATAGCATATTTAATTACTTCAGTCTGAAAAGTATCACCACAACCGCATCGTCTCCGATTAGCATAACCAGCCGAAATGATATAACGCTTCAACACTCGGAAACATACAACACTATAAACAGTGGCTGCGTCCGAAATCGCCTACTCAATGAGTAGGTACTTAATTTCAATAAGTACTTACTTAACGAGCGCTAAAAGAGTACCTACTCAACAGCCAAATCTCGTTGAGTATGGATGCGTTCCGCCATGTTGACGTTATCATGTGACCTATGACGTTATAAAAAGCGCAACATGAAATGATATGAGCGACGGATTTAATTCATCTATCTGTAAATATTTTGATGTTGATGAAATTTGCTTATTTTGGATTGATTGAAGTTTTTATATTTTTAACAATACTAAAATGACTAAAACCCCCAAATTTGTTGTCTTGAATATGTTAATGGGCAAAATTGTGCAAAACTAGCTTAGATCTGATTTGTTTTCCTTTTTCTTGCTGAATTTCTCTGTCCTTTCATCCCTGAAACTTAAAATAATAATAAATAAATAACAAAAACAAATGCAATTTTTAATTCATTGCGATTTTATGAATATTCAAATATATTTAATATTTTTTTCTGTATCAAATCTTGTACTATGTACGCAAACCTTTTATAGTTATGTTTTCTGTCATGATTGTTCTTTGTTAAAGATACTTAAGTCTTTCCCTGAGTTTGTATGGAATTATAAATTCTGCAGTAATAATAATACAAAAATTTGAGCGACAGCGACACCTCATGGCATCAGTAACATGACAACCCTACCTAGTACGCTCTCCTCCATGTTTACAACATCAGCACAAAAGAGACGTCGATCAGTTGTTCAAAGATCTTACCTTTGGAGAAGACTGTTGATTTTACACTCGGAAAATTTAAGTATTACTATTTAGAAATTAAAATAACTTTAGAATGCATTGCTAGCCCACTCCAACACGTACCAACAATAATGATAAATGCTGACTAATAATTAATGATATTTTTAGTTAAACAAGCATAATGTTGTTGTTTTTTTCAATGAAATAATGAATAAATGCATACGCTTATGAAAATGTTATATTTTATTTACTGACAACATCAGGAAACATGAATAAATTAGTAAAATAATAAAAGTAACCATGAACATAAATAAATACACATGGAACAAAGCTTTATTAAACATATTGGTCTTCTAGTCTTTTTGATGAAGAGACCGCAGCAACATCTGGTCCAGATGAGACAAAGGGCAGGTGGAGTGATGGAGGGTCTCATTTCCAGGATGCTGCTGTGGATTTCTCCTTTCTTACTGCACACACCAGTCTGCAGACATTTCAGATCATACAAAGATGCACAAATATAATACAAAAACTGTCATTTTAACAGCACAGAGTCATTAGATCTCTGTATTGGAAGTTACAAAATGATCAATCTTTATATTAAGTTTCAGATTTTACTTTTCCCCAAAAATGCTGCTGTCACCTTTCCTTTCAGGTCCTGCTCCACCACAAAACATCTGCAACAAAGTCACATAAATCAAGAATCAGAAAAGTTCTGTTATAGCTCTGTTTGAAATGAGTTTGAAGTTCAGTTAGGCCTACTATATGTATATGTGTTTATTTACATTACTTACATTAATGTAAAGCAGTAACAGTGAATTCTCACATAACGTCCATCACTCACTCAGATGTTTTGTGTTGTGTGTTGCTCTAGTCTAGAACATTTTCCTGTCATTTGTTAAATAGACATTTAAAAAACCTCTTTAAAATGTATGTTTTATGTAAATCCGCTTTTAAAGACGTGCGTGTGCTACCTGGAGCTTAATGTTCGCTATACGTCATAAAACATGTTTTAACAGCGAAATCACAAATATACTATAGCATACTGTATAACATCTTGGCACCTTATGCAAATCAACAGTTTACGATAAAGTAGCTCAACAAATATGATTTTTAAGACGGGGAACCGTGTTTTGGTTGTAATACTCACATTTGTAAACACCCTCGTCGTGGTTCTCAATCACGTTCGATGATGACGTTTTGGCCTCCTGTGGACTCCTGGGATTGAAAAGTATCCATCGATGAAGACTTCAGGATCTGGGCTGAAGCAGTAGGACATCCGGGGATTTCTCGCCTACTCTTTTGTGAATACTGAGGTTTCGGACGTACTTCTTTCTTCATGTACTCTTTTTTTCCTACTATATAGTAGTTAAGTAGGCATATTCGGACGCACTTTAAGTAGACGTACACCCGAATCTCGCGAGGATTAGTGCATTCGCCTACTAATTCTCGCCTACTCTTTTATAAATACTTAGGATTCGGACATACTTATTTGCTCGCCTACTGCTTTTCCCTACTAAATAGTAGAGAAGTAGGCGATTTCGGACGCAGCCAATGACATTCATATCGCACACTACTGTTTACATGTTTAAGACAACTTCAGTGCATGTATGTACACTTCATACCTGTTGAGGGGAAATAAACAGTTAAGAAAAAAAACACAAGAGACGGAGCTGCTACGTCGTCTTCTGAAGCTGTGTATTAACTGAGCAGCATGCCCCTCCCCCCACAGGCGAACACTCGCGAATAAGGCAAAGCTAATCAAATGATCATTCGCAAACTTCAGCATTAACAATCAATTGTCAAAGACAAGATATTCCCTATTACTGTCACGGTACAATAAAAGGAAGGAAGCAAATGCTGGTGAAAGTGAACGTTTATTGAAACACAGACAGGTGAACAAACTTCCAGGTGCAGTGGGCGCTCTCGGCTGGGTGGAACAGGGACTCGATGGCAGGTGCAGACGTGTAGTGAAGATCCCGTGATGATGACGACTCCGAACACGAACAGACGAAATACAAATCCACACAGAACACGATCCAGACAATCCAAGGTGACGAACATCCAAGAAGAACTATCGACAGAGGAGATGTGTGTGAGATGTGTATAAATAGCCAGCAGTGATATGAGACACCTGTGAGGACTGATTGGCAGCTGCGCTGAATGAGCATGATTAACAACACAGACAGACACATGATCACGAGACAGAGCACATGGCATGATAAACAACACAGACAAACACATGATCACAAGACATGAGAACACGGCAGATGTATGAACCGTGACAATTACACACTATATGTGCAAGAAATATTAAATTTAACATGATTTATCATTTTTACCTTACTCCATTCTTTTTTCTTCTTTTATTTTTATAACCACCACATGTGCAGGATCTGAGGGGTCCAGAGTGATTTTGCCAGTCCTTTTGCGCACTCTGGATAAGTACAGATCTTGAAGGGTAGGGAGGGTTGTACCAATGATTTGTTCAGCAGTCTGTATTATCCGACGTACACTGTAAAAAATGACTGTGAATTTAACGGTAAAAAACTGTAAAAATGCTACGGTAAAAACCTGTGATATGGTTAACGGTAAGTTCCCCTTCTATATACGGTGAAAAACTGTGTTGGACATTGCATGTAATTTTACGGCAGTATACCGTTTTTTGAAGTGAAAAAGAATGTAAAATTTACAGTGAATAACCGTAAACTGACATTCCCAGAATTCCCTGTGTTTCATTTTTTTTTATTTGATTTTTTCTGTGGAAATAACTTTTTCTTCTTAGATTTTTCTTGGCAGTTTTGTACATTAGGGTTATATGTTACATATAATGCTGTTAAATTAATGTTTTTTGCATTAAATCAGTTTTATGTGTGTTACCATGATGGTGTTTAGTGTTTGTGTGAATGACATGGTGCACCTTCTATATATATTATTATTTAAAATCTCCTTGATGGGGTTTGGTTGATCATGTGATGTTGTCATCACCACCTGCTTTTGGTGGTTATCAGTGTATTGCAAAGTTACAAAACAGATTTCAGTACTTCAAAAGATTGGTAAATCACCATTATATCAGTTAAAAAAAAATCTGAAATTACGGTATTTACCTGTATATTTAAGTGAAAACCGTAAAATGTAAAACATTGCTTCTGTATTTTTTACAGAAAAACTCTGGTAACCACAGCTGCCAGGGTTTTCCCGTAAATTTTACGGCTTTTTTTTTACAGTGTAGTCCTCTGAGATTGGTAGCTGAGCTGAACCAGATGGTAATTGAAGTGCAGAGGACGGATTCAATGATGGCAGAGTAGAACTGTTTCAGCAGTTCCTGTGGCAGGTTGAGCTTCCTCAGCTGGCATTGGCATTAATGGTTCCATGAAGGATCTTGAACATCCATGGAACCTTTTGAATGCACATAAGGTTCTTTATATTCAAAAATATTATTTTGATTTTTAAAATGTTCTTCAAAATGGTTATTTTAGGAACTGTTCACTGAAAAGTTCTTTAGGGAGCCAAAATGGTTCTGGCATCACTGCAAAAACACCCTTTTGGAACCTTTATTTGTAGATTTGTATAGGTAGATGCCACATTTGACTGCTGCAGGCATGTTGACAAGCCTGCCATCTTATTAAAAATCAAGTTTCAAGATGCCACAACATTGTGCAGCGTCTAGTTTTAAAAATCGCAAAAATGTTAATATTGGATAAAGTTTCACAGGTAATAATATGTGGGTTTGTGTGTTAATATTGTATGTATTAACTTAATATTACAGGTTTTTAAACTATAGTACCTACCCCACACTAATAAACCAATTCACTCACACACACACACACACACACACACACACACACACACACACACACACACACACACACACACACAGACAGAGACACTCACTCACTCACTCACCCTGCTTTGATCCTCTTTTGTAATTACAACTTTTGTACTTTTTACAAACTTTTGTTTTCACTTACATACAGTGCCTACACAAAATAGTTTCTTTATTTTTTAATACAGCCTGAAATCAAACCCCATTCCAAATAACTTTTCCAGCTTTATTTACAATTTTGGTCTTACAACATCAAACCAATAAAGAAAAAACAAACAAACAAACAAAAATAAAACAGTAGAATAACAGGGTTGGGAAAAAAATCATCAGCCCCTTGATTTGATACTTTGTAGAGCCACTTTTTGCTTTAATTACAGTCATCAGTCTTTTTGGATATGTCTGTAGCTTTGCACACCTTGATTGGGGAATATTTGCCCATTGTTCCTTGCAGAATTCCTCAAGTTCAGTTAAATTCTGTGGTGAGTGGCAATAGACTGCTCTCTTCAAATTAAGTCCAATTGGCTCTGACTTGGCCACTCAAGGACATTCACCTTCTTATCCTTAACCCTTGTATGGTGTTCGGGTCTGTGGGACCCGTTTTCAGTTTTTTTCAAAAGAAAAATTAAACAATTAATTATTTTTTCAACCTGAAATTCATTGGCTTTGGCTTATTTTCTGTGAAGAACATAAATCCGAACAAATTTTCAATGACCGCATACTGTACCTCTCCCCATGCATTTACATTACATACAAGGTGTTCGGGTCCACTGGACCCAGGTCTAATAAAAGTGTTGAAAGTGTAGGTCCAGTGTTCCTACACTCTGTCTCCATCCTTTCTGGTGATGCTGTTTTCTTCCCCTCCCCTTTTTGCTCCCACACAAAGTTGCAAAATTGTTGAAAATTCAACCATCAACACTGTCTGCTCTTACATTCCCGCACATTTTATCCTCTCTCTTGCGGGAACCGAGCTTTGTTTTCTCATACCCTGTCCCACCTGCAAATTAGGGGCATAATACTATAAATAAGACTTTGCCAGTATGGTTCCTTATCACAACTGATCAAGCTGGCCAAAAGATTATCTGCTGCGAGGGCCTTGCAATTGATTTTGGAAGAGAGAGGAGCTTTTGATGATGATGTCGAGGAAGAGGTTTCAGAATATGAGGATCACATTTCTGAAAATTCATAGTCTGACAGTGACTTTGAAGAAGAGGATGAGGTTGAGCACCATTTAGTAACAAAACGAAGACGAGTACCCCATCAGCAGCCAGCTCCAGGACCAGAGCAAGCCCACCAGGCAGCAAGTGAAGAAATATGGATTTCAAAAAATGTCAAAAAAACCAAGAAGCACATTAATTCATCAATGTGATCTAACAAAGGTAAAGGGGGAAAATTAACCATGTTTGCTGTTCATATGGCTTGTAATGGGGATGAAGTAAACATTTGTTGAGTAATTTAACATAAAATTGTTTGATAGTGTTAATTTGGAAAGCCAAAACTCTAGCGGGTCCACCAGACCCATGAACATTGGCTGAGTAACAAAAATACGAACACCACACAAGGGTTAAGCCATTTTGTTGTTGTTTTGGCAGTATGTTTAGGGTCATTGTCGTGTTGGAAGGTGAATGACCTGCCCATCTTTAGCTGTCTAGCAAAGGGACGCAGGTTTTCCTCAAGAATTTGTATGTTCTTGGCAGCATCCATTTTCCATTCAATCCTGACCAATCGCCCAGTCCCAGCTGAAGAGAAACACCCCCCACAACATAACGCTGCCACCACCATGCTTCACTAGTATGCATGGTGCGTTCTGGGTGGTGTGCTGTGTTTGCTTTTCGCCAAACATAGCGCTTGGAGTTCAGTCCATAAATGTAAATTTTGGTCTCATCAGACCATAGCACCTTGCCAGAAGGTATTAGACTCTTCCAAATGTGTTTTTGCATAGCAAAATGTAATAACAAGAAAGGCTTCATTCATGCCACCCTGCCATACAGGCCAGCTTTATGTAAAGCTTGACAGATAGTGGTCACATGCACAGACTGACCAGACCCTGTCATAAAGGGCTTTGGCCTCCTGGTAGCTTCTCTTATCAATGTCCTTCTGGCTCTGTCATCCACTTTGGACAGATGGTTTGATCTAGGCAATGTGCTGGTGCCATACACGCTCCACTTCTTAATGATGCTCTGAAAAGTACTCTAAGGGATATCTAAAGCCTTTGAAATGTTTGTGTAGCCTTTTCATAACTTGTGCCTTTCTACAACTTCATCCCGGAGGTCTTTTGAAAACACTTTCGCAACCATGGTGAATTCTTTCCTGTACCATGCACTACTAACAGTGGAATCTTCAAGAAACAGCTGGTTTTATTCTGAAGCAATACTACTACTATTGATATCAGGTGGGGAAATTAGCCTAATGTTTAATCTGAGCAAGTTTATAATGGTATACTCTAAGGCAGGGGTCACCACACTCGGTCCTGGAGGGCCGGTGTCCCTACAGAGTTTAGCTCCAACCCTAATCAAACACACCTGAACCAGCTAATCAAGGTCTTAATAGGTATACTTGAAACTTCCAGGCAGCTGTGTTGAGGCAAGTTGGAGCTAAACTCTGCAGGACACCGGCCCTCCAGGATCAAGTTTGGTGACCCTTGCTCTAAGGGTCTGATCTCTTTACCAAACCAGGCATTTTACTGATTAATTTATTATAATCCTCCAGAATTTTTTAATGATATTTTTACTTTAATGATGAGGGTTAAAATGTGTACATGCCGCTCAAAAAAGTTAGACTTAATTTATTTTATTTTCCATGGTGTAATGTGACAAAAGGTAAAGGTTTTCACATGATGGGTATGATGATTTTCTATAGGCACTCTACATGTCATAGAGTAATAGAGAAAAAGAAAAGATTCCGGCTTTAAATCTACATCATTCTCCCATTTGAAATACAGTAGTGTAGGCTAGTTGGGATGACATATAGTGGATCTAATGTGTTTTCAACCTGTAACTATATTTATTTAGGTTTGTTTTCCTTTGTAATTGTCTTTATTTGATCAGGAAGGTGTGCCTGGGGCAGCTGGTTTAAGGATTGTCATGATGTCTTGATAGATTAGGACTAACTTTGTTACTCTTAAGAAGCTGCTACTCAACTGAAAGATTGTAATGGCTCTCTAATGTGTCTGCAGTTGTGATTCCCTCAATTGTGATGATGTGAAGCATTGCTAATTGCTACATGTCAGTTACAGGACATGTGCCAGATTTGCAATTCTTGTTCCAGTAAGTGCATACGACTTCAGGGCTCTCGTAAAGTCGGTTAAACCTGTCTCCTGCAGTAAATAAAAGGAGAAGACTGGTCATTACTTATTGAAAACAAGGAATTGCCTGAAATCATCTCACCATAGTGTGCGCCCACGGCCTCAGGCACTTTCAAATCCTGCCTCATTAATTTCTTATAGGGGCCCCATCAGAACTGATCTCTCATGTTGACTTGCTGGTAATGGATAGCATTCCAGTGATTGCATATTCAATCGAGGACACATGATTTTGTTGAGTTAAAGGTTGTGTTGTAGTTTGTATTTACACCAAAACTAATTTTTCACACTCATAGAGCTATTTTGATTGCAGCATTGCATTAAGTTCACCAGTTACTAATGAGATTTGTGAGTAAAGTGAGCGTGTTGCCTTTTTATGCAGTTCACCTTTATTCTGTTGAAGACTTTCTGAAATGAAATCACAAAAAAATGTACTTTGAAACGTGTCAGTCACATTTTCAGCAATTATTTAAATATCCTACTTAATAATTGGAAAACTTATTTGCTATGGAAAAGAAGAAGAAATAAATTAAAGCAATTTGTGAAATTTACAAGACATTTCTGAGTGAGAATTGTTTTAAAGTAAATCCTATACCATTTATTTTTTTCAGTTTGTTTTAAGCCATTCTTTTTTAAATGGTCATTGCTGTTGTTTAAATCAAAACAAGCTTTTCAGACGATTAAACAGATTAAAAATTTACAAAAGTCACTGTCTGCCAGAAAGCAGGCACTTAACAGGTTGATTTAAAAGGTATATTTCTCCACATTTTGTATTTTAAGGCAGCAATATCTCAGTAAATTAAGATCAAAATCTAACTTACATTGAAAAAGCCAGAATGTTGTGAGAATAATCATACAATAGGCTAAACAAACTTACTGAGCCAAGGTCTCATAACGTTAGAACTGTATGTTTTTTGTTTGTCAGTTTGTTTGTTTGTTTCCACTATAGTAATCAGTGTACTTTATTATTGTAATGGTATGGTTTAATTTTTAAAACTCTATTAACCTAAAATGTATTTCTAAACTCATAGTAGGCCTATTTTCAAAACATTACAAATTTATTATTGGTTTTTATTCTATTTTTTATGTGCCACTAAAACAGTTATATCAATATATCAGTCTACAACTAAATATCACAACCAAATAGGCCTACACATATAAGCTACATCAAACATGTTTGACCTTCCATGTACTTTGAGCATGAGAAGTGAATAGGGACTTCCCATTAACTTCAGGCGCTCTGACAAATGCATCACGTTGCCGTCTTTGACATTTGCTCCTTGAGTCTCATGACCTCTAGAGGATGGCTTGAGGCTGAAGGTACAGCCAGATCTGACTTAACAGCGCCCAGGACTCATAGAGCAGATGCACTCATATCTGAAGGGCCTCTTTGGGCATCTGAAGTCAGGCAGTTTGACTCATCCATGCTAGTCTATAATAAGATTAAACTTTTTTGACTGCTTGCAGCATGTGTCTGTCAGTATGTGATAGCTGAGACTGCTCATTTCCTGAATATTAAAGAGGATACAGTCGGTTGTGGAGCACTGGGGGCCCGATTTGATGTGATGAAACCTGATGTGGCCATTGCTCTTCTGTTGACTGATGGATCGCAGTGGCAGTGGAATGATTTCACAACAGGATGCATGCCCTTTGGTTGGGCCAGTGGCACTAGCAACGGCCCAGGTGAAGACTCCTCCATGCCATGGAGGACAAAGATGGATATCAACAATGATGCTATCATGCTACGCTGTGTGCTTGCTATCCTCATTTAGACATACTTTAGATATACACATGTAAAATACTATAGGCCCCTCTTTTGATTTACTGTAAACGGTAACTTTAAAAGGTTTAAAAACCATATCGCTGTGTGTGATTGTAGGAAGTTACAGTACATCTGACACCTGACACTATAAACAACAACCCAGGCTCATTGGAAATTTGTCGTGGCCTAATGGTTAGAGAGTCAGACTTGTAACTCGAAAGTTTTGGAGTGTACAACTATTGCTTTCTTCCACCTTCAATACCACAACCCTTGAGCAAGGCACCGGGTGTGGGTGTTCACTACTGTGTGTGTGCACTTGGGTGGGTTAAATGCAGAGCACAAATTCTGACCATACTGGCCATACATCACGTCTTTTCCTTAATTTCCTTAATGAGCAGTTGGGGGTTCGGTGAAGAGAGCGTTGAAGGTGGAGAGAGCATTGGTTATTCACTCCTCCAACCAACAATTCCTGCCGGACCTGAAACTCGAACTCGCAACCTTCCAGTTATAAGTCAGACTCTCTAACCCTTAGGCCACCACTGCCCCAAAAGGAATACATATAGAGCTCAATATGTGATGTAAATGTCAAAATTCTGAATCGTCAAAAATCATGCACCATGGTAAAAGTTTAAGCACATAACATTTTATATTATGTATTGCAATATTATGCAAGGTACTGCTTGAAAATAATCTTTATGAATCAATCTGCCCATGTAATCATAATTTGCATGAAAAGAAACAAAAGTTTTTGGTGTGTTAGTGCCTCAACTGTTTATTTCAGCTGGAAACTGCAGTAAAATGCAACCTAATCTCATGAACAAAATCGAACATGTGGGAACTTTTTTCGTGAGATGCGAAATACGTACCAATAAGTATATCACTGCAGTTCCTAACAGAAATGTCCAGTGGTGCTAAAAGAGTGTTTGGTTTTTCCCCCGGAAGAGATGAGCGCACATATGGTTTGTTTTATGAGACACTGGTTTTGTACATCACCATAGTTCTAACCTGAAATGTCCATCTAATGCTCCGTGACTTTTTAAAATAATGTACCATCTACTCTACACCTAAACCTACCCGATAGTATGAATGAACAAAAGCAAATGTGACGTAAAAACTCCGGAAAATGAAAGATAAGGAGCTGTAATCACAACTGTGTACAAAAATGATTTTTAAAAAAGTGCTCGCTGTTTTATCGCCTCTAGTATTCATTTCGGTTTGGAAACGTCCGTAATATGTACTTACCGGTATGTATTTCGCTTCTTGCTAAAAAAAAAGGTTCACTGGTATGTTTTTGTCAAGAGTTCTGGTAGGTAAAATGTGTGTAAGGGATTTTTATTATTATTTTATTTTTATTTTTTGCAAGCATTAAACATTTTAGCCATGGTCTAACAAGCCTGGGTTGGAAAACTAAAGCACATCTTGTCACAACTTAAATCACAGTTGCATTCTGTATTGACTTGCAGGCTGCATGCAAAAACAACTTACAGTGCAACCAGTGTAGTCCGATTCATGAACAGCTGACTATTGACACTTGCTCTGAATCAGTCTGACAAATCCTTTCCTGAGCTGAATCCATCTGGGATGCATTTTTTTGTCAAGAGAATATTTTTGAAGAGTGAGCATGTGTACATACATAAGTTCCAAGAGAAAAACCTGCAATTGAATCTGAAAATGCACCCCAGAGTGGTTAATGATTCTGGAATATACCCCCCAAAAAATAATAATTCTTAGTTATCAGGCCATGAATATTCTTAAACCAAATGAGAACCTTGTAATAATGAAATCCATTGTCCTGGTCCATTTTTCTCTATAACAGGGCATTCTACCTCATAATCTAATTTTGCTAGTGGTGTTTGACTAAGTGTTATATCTAATGGTAATTTATGTAGAACAGTGCCCTTTGGATATTTAATTGTATTAGTCTCCTCTCAGTAATTAAGAACAAGCTCAGGCAATATTCATCTTCAGCCTGCATTGCCTGAAACGTCAGGTCTTCATGTTACAGTTATATATAGGATGTTCTTTGGAGAAGCTATACTGATGTTAAAGTAATAACCGTGATCAAACGAGCCTTTTACAGAGCACTTATTCAGATTTTACTCTCCAGGCCAATTATATAAGGGTGTAACGCAGGACTCAGGGAAGCGTGTAAGATCCAAACGCAAGCTTTAATAAACAGATCGTAATCAAACAGGCAGGGTCAATATCCAAGCAAACAGTGTAATGGAGGCAAAACAATAGCGTAATCCAATAGACAGGCGTGGGTCAAAATCCAAGTGAGCAGTCCAAAGTAGCAAATAAAACAAAACAATGAAACAAGGTAAAACTATGGCTATGAAACAAAACTATGGCAATGAAACAAAACACAACAATGGCAATGGCATGAAAACAAGGATAAACACTTGGTAGAGTCCGCTACAGCAAAACAATACTTCGCAAGGCCTGTTTGGTTTAGGCCCTGCTTATATGGCCACCAAACAGGAAGTTACCAACGAGGCAGCAGAGGGAGCAGCAACAGTCAGTTCATAGGTAAGGGCTCCCTCTGCTGGCTTGGCATTACAGAATCAGAAAGAGGCAGACAGTGGAGCACTGGAGGACCTGGGCCATGGAGCAGTGGCAGACAGTGGAGCAATGGAGGTCCTGGGCCGTGGAGCAATGGCAGACAGTGGAACAATGGAGGACCTGGGCCGTGGAGCAGTGGCAGACAGTGGAGCAATGGAGGTCCTGGGCCGTGAAGCAGTGGCAGACAGTGGAAACTTGGAGGACCTGGACCGTGGAGTGATGGCAGACAGTGAAGCTCTGGAGGACCTGGGCCATGGAGCAATAGCAGACCTGGATCATGAAGCAAACGTGGGCCTGGAAAGTGAAGCAATGGCAGATTGTGGAGTAGTGGAAGCCATGGCGGGGCTGGCAGAGCAGGAAGCCTAGGCGGTGCAGGCAGAGTAGGAAGCCATGGCGGTGCAGGCAGAGCAGGAAGCCAGCTGTAACGTGAATTGACTTGACAGGAACAGCAGTTGTAACGTGACGTGACTTGTGAGTTTAGAGAGACCAGCTGCTCGAGCTGATAGCAGCAGTGGGTCCTCCACGCTAGACACAAACCACCTCGAAACAGAGTTGACATGATGAAGTGCAGATGTAGCGGCCATTTTGTGTACAAGGTCTGACACGACCGCCATCTCGTGCAGTGGCTCTGGCGTGGTGACCATCTTGAGTGCAGGCTCGGGGCTGGCAGCCATCTGGTGAACAGGCTCTGGCGTGGCGGCCATCTTGTGAACAGACTCTGGAATGGTGACCATCTTGTGAACAGGCTTAGGGATGGCAGGCATGGCGTGAGCAGGCCTTGGAGCGGCAGGCATGGCGTGAGCAGGTCCTGGAGCGGCAGGCATGGCGTGAGCAGGCCCTGGAGCGGCAGGCTTGGCGTGAGCAGGCCCTGGAGCGGCAGGCTTGGCGTGAGCAGGCCCTGGAGCGGCAGGCTTGGCGTGAGCAGGCCCTGGAGCGGCAGGCTTGGCGTGAGCAATACCAGACATGAGAGTGGGGACATGAAAATGATCTAGTGGTGTGGGTACTGTGGGATTGTGGGGCTCCTCATCCGCAATCCCAACAGTAGAAAGTCCTCCTCTGAAAAATATCATGAGACATACCTCATCAATAGTAGTATGATGTGCCAGTTCCAGAAAGTCCCCCATGTAGCGCTCAATAGAATAATTTCCTTGGCGAAGACGGATTAGCTTGGTTTCTGTGCTCATGTTGGCTTGGTGTTTAGAAGCTGCTGGGTCTATGGTGATCTGTGTGGGAAAGCCGCTGGATCTGTGGTAGGTGAAGTATTTCTGTAACGCAGGACTCAGGGAAGCATGTAAGATCCAAACGCAAGCTTTAATAAACTGATCGTAATCAAACAGGCAGGGTCAATATCCAAGCAAACAGTGTAACGGAGGCAAAACAATAGCGTAATCCAATAGACAGGTGTGGGTCAAAATCCAAGTGAGCAGTCCAAAGTAGCAAATAAAACAAAACAAAGAAACAAGGTAAAACTATGGCTATGATACAAAACTATGGCAATGGCATGAAAACAAGGATAAACGCTTGGTAGAGTCTGCTACAACAAAACAATACTTTGCCAGGCCTGTTTGGTTTAGGCCCTGCTTAAATGGCCACTAAACAGGAAGTTACCAACGAGGCAGAAGAGGGAACAGCAACAGTCAGTTCATGGGTAAGGGCTCCCTCTGCCGGCTTGGCATTACAAAGGGCCATACATACAGCAAATTCAGCCATTATTACCTAAGCAAATGATTTAAGAGTTCTGCATTGGACCATTTTTACTTTAGTGTTCATATATGTATAATACAAAGAATGTAATGAAAAATGTAATGAAATGCAAAAAATAGTACATTATGATCTTATAAATCAATAGATATTTGCCAGCTCTTCAGAAAAAGTACGTACTACAGGTATTGCAGATAATTGCAGATAGATTCTCAAGCTTGTGCAGCTAAGACCCAAAGGTAATGTAAAATATCGCTATTACTCTTCTAAAATCTCACATGTGCATAGGAACATGCGTTTTCTTCTCTATGGTGATTCATGGTAGGTGATAATTAACCTAAAGGTTAAAAGGCTCCATGGTCAGACTGATTCTTATTACATTTTCAAAGTTCTCTTCAGGCATATGGTTGGAATCTGGGATAAAGTGCTAAAACTCTTATGGGGGTCTTCGGGTTTCATAATAAGATAGAGGTCATGTGTCTGATTCTTAGAATAAATCATAATAAACCGAATCAATATTCAATATATGTTAAAGTGTGATGCCCCACCCTCTAAAAGGTTTCGATTTGCCGCTAATGCTACTATTAAACCATCTATCAGCCGAAATGCAGTGTAATTTATAGCGTACAAAAAGCCCCTCTGCCTATTGCACACCATTGTTCATCTTCATTCTGCATTAGAGACAGTGCACAGCTGTTTTAGCTGCTCTGAAAGCAATTTTATGGTGGCGATAATGAGTGAAGGCTATAATTGAATAATGCCTCTAAAACCATTAATGCAGTCAGAGGATTACCATAATACTGGGGATTAGTATCTTTACATAAATTTAGAGAAGTTACTGCTTTGAAAATACACTGATCATTTTTTCTTTCCAGTGATTTAGTTCCTAATTAAATCTAAACTGATTGTTTTGCACTGAGATCATCTAAAATAGTATATCAAGAGACTGGACTCTACAATAAGAATTACATAATGACATGTTATTATGTTATTTGCTTAAGTGATGTATATATATAACAGATATATTGACAGACATTGGCTAGTGATATTTATTCATTAGCATAACAGCAGATAGACATACAGTCAAAGCTTCTTTAAAGAACCATCTCTTTCTTACCTTTTTATAATCTAATACAGACTACAAATAAGGTTCTGCTATGGCATCGTGAAGCACCTTTTTTAAGAGTGTAGCTAGATAGACTTCATGTGTTTGTGCAAGTGTCTGCTGTTTTCTTTGTTTGAGTTTAAATGTATTGTTCTAGGTAGGTACATGTTCATTATCTAAACACTTACCCATTACAACCTCTACATAAAAGCACATTTCTGATAAAAGGTTTGTAAGGAGAACAACAAGTAATGAACAAAGGAATCATTACCGTCAACACTGCAACACTCAGCAGTTTACTCCATTCATTTACCGTATACACAATGCGGGATTATGCTCTCTGAATAAGCAATGAGGTTGTGAATATGCATTAGACTGATATAAGAATCAATGTAATTACTGCTTTTGATGTGATAAATGAAGGTGATGAATTCTCACCCGAATGCTATGTAAATGGGTGTACTATTAACTTCTAGCCCAGCACCTTGGGACTAGTCAAAGAGGTATTATGGAATATGACTTATATGAGGACTGCTATACAGTAGCAACATATATCTGTGGCTTAGCTTCTATATAAGTTCTGTGGAAACCAAGAAAATTAAAAGGAAAGATATGATTGGACTATGTAATTGTAATACTCAACAGATGGAGTTTGCATATCACCCTTAATGGGTCCCAGAAAGGGAGTTTGCATATCCGTATATTGCACAAGAAAATGAAGGGTTGCTGAAGTGTTAGTATCTTTGTTGGTATATTGGATGTAAAAAAGATTCATAATGTTTATTCAAAGTCATTTTCTTAAAGTTCACAAATGTACTAATCTGTATTGGGGGAGCTTTTAGCTCCAGCTTTCCAAGCTACAAGCTAATCATAATTTAAAGTAGGTCATCTACTTTAAAAATGACCAATTATGAGAAACTAGAACTTGCTTAGCTACACCTCAAGTAAGTAACAACCAAAGATATAAAAAGGACATTAATTCTTAAATTTATATATCCCTGATTTTCAATCACAGCTTTCATCTCGGTATGCTTCCCACCAGTCTTTTACATTGCTCTTGGGTGACAATGCCATCCATGCCACTCCTGGTGCAAAAATTCAAGCAGCTCGGCTTTGTTTTTTTTGGCTTGTGACCATTCATCTTCCTCTTGATCATGTTCCAGAGGTTTTTAGTGGGGTTCAGGTTTGGAGATTGTATTGGCCATGATGGGGTTTTGATCTGGTAGTCCTCCATTCACACCTTGATTGATCTAGCTATATGGCATGGAGCATTGTCCTGCTGGAAAAAAATAAAAAATAAAAACAGTCCTTAGAGTTGGGGAACACTGTCAGAGCAGAAGTAAGCCAGTTTTCTTCCAAGACAACTGAGTAAATGACTTGATTCATGCTTCCTTCACAAAGACGAATCTGCCCGATTCCAACCTTGCTGAAGCACCCCCAGATCAACACAGATCCTCCACCGAATTCCACAGTGGGTGCAAGACACTGTGGCTTGTAGGCCTCTCCAGGTTTCGGTCTAACCATTAGATGATCAGGTGTTGGGCAAAAATTATAATTTGACTTATCAGAGAAGGTCCGATCCTTATGGTTTTTGCAAACCTCAACCTGGCTCTTCTTTGTTTCTTATTGATGAAGGGGTGTTTCTAGCTTTGCAGGACCTCAGGACATTTTGTGGGATATGTTAGGTCCCCATTAGGAAACAAGCTTATAAATCAAAGAATGAAGTGTTTTGAAAAACTAAAAACGCAGAAAGTTTCCTGTAAGGGGTAGGTTTAGGGGTAAGGTAAGGAGTATAAAAAACAGTAATGCCCATGGAACGTACCCATAATGATGGGAATCCCAGTTTATGTGCATGTGTGTCCTGGTAAACCCTACATTATAAAGACAAAATTTCCCCAAAAAGATGGCAATATCCAAAATCCTTGTCTTTGTGGGGACATTATTTGGTCCTCATGAGGAAACAAGTTTATAAATCCTACAAGTTTTTTGAAAATGTAAAAAAAAAAAAAAAATCTGTGAGGGTAGGTTTAGGGGTGGGGTGTTAGAAAATACAGTTTGTACAGTAGAAAAATCATTAAGCCTATGTAATGTTCCCATAAAGCATGGAAACCCAACGTGTGTGTGTGTGTGTGTGTGTGTGTGTGTGTGTGTGTGTGTGTGTGTGTGTGTGTGTGTGTGTGTGTGTGTGTGTGTGTGAGTACCTGGTATTCATCACGTTGTGGGGACCAAATGTCCCCACAAGGATAGGAATACCAGTAGATTTTGACCTTGTGGGGACATTTCTCAGGTCCCCATGAGGAAACAGGCTTATAAATCATACACAATGAGTTTTTTTGATGAAGTAAAAGTGTGCACAATCTCCTGTGAGGGCTAGGTTTAGGTGTAGGGTAGGTGTAGGGCGATAGAAAGTACGGTTTGTACAGTATAAAAACCATTACGCCTATGGAATGTCCCCATAAAACATGTAAACCCAACATGTGTGTGTGTGTGTGTGTGTGTGTGTGTGTGTGTGTGTGTGTGTGTGTGTGTGTGTGTGTGTGTGTGTGTGTGTGTGTTAGTTTAGTTAAAAAAAAAGAATTCAGAAAGGGTGACATAGGAAGTTACAGGAACACAACTGAACGATGATTCAAATGAACAGTAATCATTTTCAAAACAAATGATTAAAATGATTTGTTCAAATTAAACAACTTACTAAAATAAGACTTCCCAGTGCTATTTGAAAGATATGCTAGTAGAGTGTGTTTGATTATTGTTTCAGCTTGCTCGATCTGAAAGGCTGTAATTTGGTTGTAAGTTTCAACTTGTATCTTCTTTCTAGGTAAGCACATTATCATTTTAAGAAAGAGAGGAAATACTATTGACAGAGAGTGCACCTGAGAGAAGTTGACAGTAAAAAAGAAAGCAGCCATAGTGGCTGTGCAGTCTCAGTTGAATGAGCATGATTTGTTTGGACAGTGATGGGGGGCCCCATTCAAGCCAACAGCCTTTGGGGTCTTTTGTTTAGCTGCAGGAGGGAAGCAACCAACCAATATCCTTTGGTGAGATCGACTGCAGAAATAAACTGGCATTAGTCCACTCCAGTTAGGATGGACTTTAGATGGAGTTATTACAAAAGGTTGCTGTGTTGTAACTACTACTCTTGTGAGATATCTCCGTAATTTAAAAAAAAATGTTGCCTTTTAAACCCTTGTGAAAAAGTGCACCTAATTGTACTAAATGTGCACTTGAAGTGTATTTCAAATTATGAAAGTATACTTTGACTATGGTACTTATCACAACTATACTTTGGAAAAGTATATTTTAAATCATTATGTTTTAAAGGGTTCCAAATATGCTTTTACACTTTCAACATCCTTTAGTGTGTAATGTTGCTGATTGAACATGAAAAAGATTTTAAGTCCACTCCAATGGGAGTTATTCTCTATAACAGTAAGTGCTGTTTCTGCACTCTCTCAAACACCTCAGTTGCAGTCCTGGATTTTCTTCAAGCCACAATATCCTGAAATAAAATAATTCCTGCACTAGCCATAGCCAAGTGGGTACAGCCTGGCTGAGTTGTGTTAGTAGTGTGTTGTCGCCATGTCCAAAAGACTCTGTTCCATAGATCTAATATACTGATACACATGCAATTTCTTCCCCAACTGTTTCCATTTTGTTTGGACTTGTGTGTTTTTTGTGTGCTTTTGACATAGCCTTGTGTGTTTTTGCCAGTTGACACAACAGAGAACTTAGTTTAATACTCACACGACGTGCCGACAGCCAGCTTTCTGTGTGTGTGTGTGCATGCTCAGAAAACCGTATACCAGGAGTTTAAACTGACAAGGCTTTAAAAGGCATGCAGATGTTATGTTTCTTGTGGCTGGAGCAGTGTTGCCAACTATTTTCAATGGAAAGTCTGCTTAAAAGTCACTAAATGTCGCTAGACGATGTAACACGCCACTTAGCATATTTATGGAGTCATTGTGTTGTATTTGCATTCTGCCTACTGTCAGCCCTTTTCATCCATTTGCTTCTCTTCTACTCTCTGTGCTCACATATTGTATGTAACACAGTTCATAATTTGGGGAAGAAGGAGGCAGGAAAAATTTTACAAAACTTTAATTACAAAAAACTAAACTATAATTACGAAAAAACAACAAACAAAAGTGAGCAGCAGCCCCTCATGGATGACTGTCGCATAAACATAAACAAAAGCCTGAAATGTTCCAGGCCTGGTACTATCTCGTCCTTCACTGTCCTCAGTCCTCGTTTTTTCCTTCCAGAGCTCCTCCGTGGGCCTCCTGACCAGCATGTGACACGTGTGCCGTTCATTATTATTTACTCCCACGGCTCTTAGCCCTGCCCCACTCGTCTCACTGTATTTACCTATTTCGTTATTTTCTGTTGTAAGACAATGCAACAACTATAAAACAGGGACTGAAATGGAACCCAAGATTATACTATATATACTATGTTAATATACTAACATATACTATGTTCACCAGCACTTCCAAGCCATTTCTAAGTTGCTGCTCTGTACTGCTAAAATATCCTGATTTACAACCATGACATCATCAAAAAAATAAAATAAATAAATACATCATACACAAGTTAAAGATAATGGCTTTACTGTAATTTCGGCTATATTTGCATGTTATAAGATCCCTCTGGGAGCCACTCACTAAACAGAGCCAGCCTGGTCTCTGTCACACCCCAGGACTGTTTGTTGTGGTTTCTCCTTCTTGTGCCCTTATTAGTTATTTTCCTGTTCTTGTTATATCATTATTAGTTGATCATCATCACCTGTCTGGCTCTCGTTTACTACCCTTTAATATAGTGTTCAGTGCTCTGTTCATTGCCTGGTCTACTTAGTCCCTATGTGTGTTACATGCCTGTCTGTCTTTGTGTTATATACTTTCATCAGTATTTAGCACACATGTACATTCACAGGTCTGTCTATGGACATTTTTTCAGTATATTTTTATATTTACTGTTATTATTGTAATTATTGTATATTCTCTCTAATATTAGTGTTTGTATTACCTTAATTTTATGTAGGCTATGTCTGCACTAAATTTTTACTTTCTGTACTGGAAGCTCCTAACACCAAGACAAATTCCTTGTGTGTAAACACACTTGGAAATAAAGCTCTTTCTGATTCTGTCCTGGATTTACCCTCATGTGGATTAATAAAAATAAATTTGCATTCTTCATCATCTTCATCGTGCGTTTCACAGTAGCATAACAGAAGACCAGACCTAGATTAAGTAAGTGACGTCCTCCCCTTGTTTTTGTTTTTTTTTCTCGTTTTTGTCCATTTTTATTTTTTTAATATGAACGACCCTGCCCTCCTTGTCCCCCACGGTGGAGCCGACAGAGGGAGGAGCCAGGGTGGAGTTAGGGCTGACGACCCCAGGGGGCTGACTGATGGTGGCGGAGCAGGTGTTGGTGGAGCCCGAGGCGGAGACGGAGAACCGATGAGCCAGGGTGATCCATAGGGCCAGGGTGGAGCCGAGAGCTCTGGCGACCGAGATGTTGGCAGAGATCTGGACTATGTTCCATAGATCTAATATAATGATACACATGTGATTTCTTCCCTAACTGTTTACCGGCTACACCTTGTCACTCCGTCCCGCCGGCTCTGTTGGGCTCCTTTCTCTCTTCAGCTCCACCTTGGTCCACAGTCGCTCCGGCTCCACCGCAGACCTCCAGATTTCCACCTCCACCTCGGTCACCATAGCCCTCGGCTCCACCCTGGCTCATCGGCTCTCCATCTCCGCCTCGGGCTCCACCACCACCTGCTCTGCCGCCATCAGTCGCCCCCCTAGAGTCATTACCCCTTCTTCCACCATGGCTCCTCCCTTCGTTGGATACACCGTGAGTCACTTTCATGGCTGCAGCCTGGGTCCCACCTGGCTCCTCCTGCTCCAAGTCCCTCCTGTCTTCTCTCCTTCTGTCCGATCCTCCCTCAGTCTGATCCTCCCTGGCTCCTCCCATCATCTGATCTGCCCTGGCTCCTCCCTCCGTCATCCCCACCCTGGGTGAAACCTCCTCCTGTACGATTTTCCTACCAGCCCTTCACCATCCACTATTACCATCCCACATCCCCTCCCTTGTCCTCCTCCTTTGTCCCCCTCCGTCCCTCCCTTACTCTCTTTGGCGCGAGGAGATAAAGGGAAGGGGGCGAACTGGGAGGGGGGCAAACTGTCACACCCCAGGACTGTTTGTCATGGTTTCTCCCTCTTGTGCCCTTATTTGGTCATGTTCCTGTTCCTGTTCCTGTTCTTGTTATGTCATTATTAGTTGATCATCATCACCTGTCTGTTACTCATTTACTACCCTTTATTAGTTGTGTTAAGTTCTCTGTTCATTGTCCGGTCTACTTAATCCCTACATGTGTTACATGCCTGTCTGTCCATCCTGGATTTCATTTATAGTAGCGTGATTATCTCATTGTTTGTACGTAGGCATTACGTAACATTTAAGAGCACAAACGTACATTTTTGTTTGTTTTTATTGACACTGAAGCATACACTTTGGACCTATTTTAATGTTTAAAATATAAAAAAGTCTACATATTTTTATCTATAAAATGTAAAATATTTATGAATCCTATATCATTGAGATATTTGTATCAATGCATTTGTATAATTTTATCAACAGGTGATTTAGATTTTTAGACCCCTTCACTACCCCCAAACCTACACCTACCCATTTTATAGTGATTATAAAAAAAGATATGTAGGGAAATTACCATTTTAGTAACAATATAGCATTAAAAAGTGGTGATTACAGCACACAAATAAAATGGTTTCTTTTTGTAATTCTTTTTTTTTTTTTTTTTTTGTTAAGTAACGACTGAACAATTGCAGAAATGTTATTCATTTTTAATGGTTTAAAGTGTAGACTTGTTTGACATTATGTCTTTTTCAAAACAAATTGGCAGCAGAAATCACACAGAACAGAACGGAATGTTTCAGAACATTATTTTTTTTGAGAATAAGTAAACAATTTAATAATGCAACTGAATACAACAATAATAAAAATGAATGCAGCTATTTTAATATTCATAAGGATTCATTTGTAAGTCAGTATTGTATGTTTAAATGCTGTAAATATGTCAGTATTGTACATTTTAGTGTCCGTAAAAACGTAAGTAAATATGTTTTGTAGAACCACATTTTCTGTGCAAATTATCATGAGATCACATTGACAGAGCAGACAGAAGTCACTAAAGGTTGCTAAGTTGCCAACACTCTGCTGGAGTATCCAAGGCATGAGCTGTGAAGGCACAGCCCTCTTCTGGAAAGGAGATGTGGAGCAGCAGCTCATTTGCATTTAAAGAGTCACACACAAAAAAAAAAAAAAAAAAAAAAAAAAAAAAACATGTTTTGCTTCAACCTAAGAAGGGACATTTACAGCATGGAATAATAAATGATCCACAAGGTATTTTGAGCTGAAACTTTTCCAGACACATTCTGGGGACACCTGAGACTTACATCTTGTAGATGGCCTAATAGGGCCCCTTTAATAATATTTTGTCATGCTTTAAATAAGAATACTCATTTTCATGTGTTAAGTATAAAACACTTGATTAAACATAAGTACTTGATTATGATAACTTTAGTCTGTTATGTTATATTACATTTTAAGTAAATATGCTAAATGTACTAAATTACAGCTTCATCATTACAAATGTGTAATAATTACATATATATTTAAATATACAACATAAGTTTAAATAGAAATGACATTAAAGTATATTTTAGTTTTTAGTTTTACACTTTAACCACATTTAGAAGATAATTTCTGTAATTAATTAATTAATTCGTACTTAAGTGGTTAAAAAAATAAAATGTCATTTTTTTACGAGTAACTGTGAGTTCAAGCTCTTTATTTTTTCATTCATTCATTCATTCATTCATTCATTCATATTTTTTTTTTTTTTTTTTTTTTTTACTAGTCATAAGGGTGTTATGGAGGATTCATTGCCTTGTCCCTCCTATCTCTGTCCAGATGCCAAGTTCTCGACTGGAGTGGGGTTTGAGAGGAGGGTCCTCGGCCCCTAGAACAGCTGAGCCATCTAAAGATGACAGATGGACCGGATCCTTCCCAGAGCTTCAGCTGTCTGTTTTACCCAACTGTCACTGTTCCCTTCACTAACAGTATGCCTCGCTTTTGACTGCAGTTACTGAACTCTTTATCCACATTATTGTGTTTGCATCTCTTGCAGTCATGATGCAACTGCCATACCGTGTCTGTCTTTGGTTTGAGTCACACATGAGTTGCTATTGTTTGCACTAACTGGTCTCATGAAAAAAGTACTTGGGGGCACTTTTTTTGCTAGATGTTAAATACGTACCAATAAGTACATATCATTGCAGTTTTCAAAATAAATGAAAACTAGAGGCAGTAAAACTCCAACACCTTTTATTCCTTTTCACTAAAAGTATGATTTACAGAGTTTGATAAGCCCGTTCCCACCACAATTGAGAAACAAAAATATTTAGTAAGTCATAATAATGAGAAACTTTCTCATAATTATGACTTAGTATCTCATTATATTGAGAAAATTTCTCATAATAATGAGTTACATATACTTTTGTAACTCATTATTATGAGAAAGTTTCTCAATATAATGAGATACTAAGTCGTAATTATAAGAAAGTTTCTCATTATTATGAGATGTTAAATCATTATTTTGAGAAAGTTTCTCGTTATTTCGAGAAAGCTTCTCATTATTTTGAGATGTTAAGTTATTATTGTGAGAAAGTTTCTCATTATTTCAAGAAAGTTTCTTGTTATTTCGAGAAAGTTTCTCGTTATTATGAGATGTTAAGTCATTATTATGAGAAAGTTTCTCGTTATTACGAGATTTATTTTTTCGGAACATTACTATTTTGTAACTCATTATCACTGTCACAGTTTTGGATTGCGACGTGGAGCAAGTGAGGGAAATGGAGAGCCCTGCCCACTGCAACTCCGCTGGGGGTGAGCTGGAAAACATCTCTGGGGACTTAATTGACTTTGTTTCCGAAGTTGTGGAGTATAACACGCCTGATTTAATAGACTTTTTCTCTGAACCTCTGGATTACATAAATTTCCCACCCACCCGCCCTCTTCTGTCTGAATCTGCCTGGTCCCCGCTGGTTCCGCCCAGCCGTCCTGAATCCCCGCTGGTTCCGCCCAGCCGTCCTGAGTCCCCGCTGGTTCCGCCCAGCCGTCCTGAGTCCCAAAGTCTCCCATCAGTCAGTCCCCTTGCTCACCCTCAGCCCACCATCTCTGCAGTGGGCTCGCCGCAGGGATGCCAGCTTACATCGGTGGCATGGCTGGAGGATCCCTCAGCTCCGCCTCCAGCCTCCGAGTCCAGATCTCCACCTCGGCCCTCCGACCCTGCGGCTCCACCACGGCTCTCAACGCCCTCCTCTCCACCATCGCCCGTCGGTCCACCAGCTCCACCGGGCTCCATCGTCTCTCCGGCTCTGCCCTGGTCAGTCGTCGTCCCTCCGTCACCTAAGGACTCTGCTCCTCCGGCTGTGCCTCGTCGCGCCATCCCAACGGCTCCTTCGGACTCCTCCCTCCCTTCGGCACAGCCTCCATCCTCTGTCTCTCCGGCTCCGCCGTGGACCTCCGGATCTCCGCCTCCGCCTCGGCCGCCAGAGCCTCCTGTTCCGCCTTGGCCCTCCGGATCCGCGGTGTCGCCCTGGATCTTCGACTCTCCATCTCCGCTTCGGGTTCCTCTGCCAGCTGCTCTGCCTCTGTCGGTCGGCCCCACGGAGTCGGCGGTCCTTCCTCCACCATGGCTCCTCCCTCCGTCGGCTCCGCCGTGGGCCGTCATCCTGGCTGCGATCTGGGTCCTGCTCTCCTGCTTCAGGTCCCTCCTGTGTCTTCCCTGGCTCCTCCCTCCGTCGTCGCCCCCTTGGACTGTCTTTTTTGCTTTTTGGACTTATGTTTTGGTCCCCCTCCTTCGGTTGCGTCCTCCGCCGAAGCCCCCTCCCTCATGGACTCAAGGTTTCTGGTTTTCCGCCCCTCTCTTCTTTTTTGTTTTTCTACGGCGCGAGGATGCGCCTATTCGGAGGGGGGCGTAATGTCACAGTTTTGTCATTGGTTTTTCCCATTTGTCTTCCCCCTGTCATTTTGTGATCATTTGGTTTAGTCCTTGTTTGTGTAATCACCGTCACCTGTGTTTAATCATGAGTTACCCTTTATAAGTCTGTCTTTGAGTTCAGTGTATTGTCGGTCCTTAACGTTATTTTGATGTGTGTGAAAGCCCTTTGTGTTCCTGCCTGTTCCAGCCTTGTTCATCTTGGAGAATTCTATTAAATGTATTGTTGATTGTTTATCTCGTCTATCGTCTCGTCTCGTCCTGCACACACCCGTGACAATTACGAGAAAGTTTCTCAATATAATGAGATGATTATGAGAAAGTTTCTCATTATTGTGACTTACGGAATATTTTTTTTAAAAAATTTCTCAATTGTGGCAAGAACGGGCTTCCATAGATAAAGCGTAATTTTCGCACAATTACTTAAAGAATATTATATTATGACTTGAAAACAATTTTAATATGCTGGCAGATTTGAAAACGTCTCGGGTTACGTATGTAACCTCGGTTCCTCAGAGACGCTGTGTTGCAACGCTGGGAACGCCTCCTGCGTAAGCACGTCCTGAATCATGTGTGCAACTAGTCCAATAGGAGTGTGAGACGTCACGGGTGTCATGACGTCACCGACCATGAAGTATAAGAGCACGTACGGTGAAACACAGCGCTAGCTTCTGGAGACAGCAAGCGCTGCAGGGATGCCGAAGTATGGCCTCGAGACGCAGCGTCTCGTTCCCTTCAGGGAACCGAGGTTACATACGTAACCCGAGACGTTCCCTTCCAGGAAACTCGAGCTGCGTCGCAACGAGAAAAGGCCCGAAAGTAGGGCTTAGAAGAAGAAGTCTCTGCTGATGCCCCAGCCGGTCAAGGCGAGAGGACGAAGGAGCCAGGAGAGGCTCTAAGATCCAGGCCATAGTAACTGGTAAAGGTTAGGGGCGAACAACAGAAAGGCCCGAAAGTAGGGCTTTAGAAGAAGAGACACTTCTAGTAGAATGAGCCTTGACTCCCAATGGTGAGGGGAGACCAGAGGACTCATAGGCTACTGTAATGGCATCCACAATCCACCGACTTATGGAAGGCTTAGCAGCTGGACGGCCTCTCCTCAGAGGGCCGTAACAGACCAAACGTTGGCCAGCCTTCCTCCACAGGGCAGTTCTGTGGACGTATGCGTCCAGTGCTCGCACTGCTTAGGCCATGCCGGGCACAAAGTCTAAAAAGGAAGGGGCCACTGAGAGGGCCTGAAGATCCCCAACCCTCTTGAGGGAGGTAATAGCCAGCAGGAAGGCAGTCTTAAGAGTGAGAAGACAGTCGGAGACCTCTTCTAAAAGCTCAAATGGAGGCTTGCATAGAGCCTCAAGCACCACAGCCAAGTCCCAAGGAGGGACACGAGAGCATGATGGAGGTCTCAACCTCAGCGCACCGCGGAGGAAACATGTAACCAGGGGGTGTCTGCCCACTGAAATGCCACCGAGAGGGGTGTGGTAAGCAGCTATGGCCGCCACATACACCTTCAGGGTGGAGTGGGTCAGCCCGGTGGAAAGACGGGCCTGTAAGAACTCCAGTACTATACCAACTGGGCAGTTAACTGGGTCTAACTGGAGATGTCCACACCACGAAGTAAAAAGTTTCCACTTCGAGGCGTACAGTTTCCTCGTAGAGGGAGCTCTGAACTGGGGGATGGTCTCCACAACCTCGGCCGGGAGACCAGAAGCTATGAGTTGTGCCCCCTCAGGGGCCACACTCACAGTTTCCATCACTCCGGGCAAGGGTGGAGAATCTCTCCCCCTGCCTGTGAGAGCAAGTCCGGTCTGACGGGAATCTCCCATGGGGAGCCGTCTAGGAGGGATATCAGATCCGAGAACCAGACTCGACCCGGCCAGCACGGGGCTACTAAGAGAAGCTGGACCCTGTCCGCACTCTCGCCAGAACTCCCGGGAGCAGAGCAATCGGGGGAAATGCATACAGACTTAGCCTCGGCCAGGTCTGTACCATAGCTTCCAGTCCCAGAGGAGCTGGATGAAGAAGAGAGAACCAGAGGGGACATTGCACATTCTCCTGAGTCGTGAAGAGGTCCACCTGAGCCTGGCCAAAAACTCTCCAGATCTGCTTCACCACTTCTGGGTGAAGCATCCATTCCCCGGGCCTCAGCCCCTGCCTCGACAGGTTGTCTGCTCCCAAATTGAGGTGCCCAGGGATGTGTACTGCTCTCAGCGAGAGGACTTTCCCTTGGGCCCACACAAGGATCTGGTGCGCCAGCTTGTACAAGGGGCGCAAACGCAGACCTCCTTGGTGGTTGATATAAGTGACCACCGCTGTGTTGTCGGTGCGCACCAACACATGGTGACCTCTTAGGTCTGGGAGAAAGTGCTTCAGAGCCTGAAGCACGGCCATCATCTCCAGGCAGTTGATGTGCCCCGTGAGATGATGGTCCCTCCACCGACCGTGGTCCGTGCGGGCACTCATGACCGCTCCCCATCCAGTGAGAGATGCATCTGTCGCAAGCATGATGCGGCGACAAGGAGCTCCCAGCACTGGGCCCTGAGTCAAGAACCAAGGCTTCCTCCACATGTCTAAAGCACGAAAGCATCGCCGCATGACTTTGATCATGCGAAGTTGATTTCCCCTCGGGGAAAACCCCTTGGCTTTGAGCCACCACTGTAGGGGTCTCATGTACAGCAGGCCAAAAGGAATCATGTTGGATGCAGCTGCCATCAGACCTAGCAGTTTTTGAAACTGCCATACAGTGAGTGACCAGCCCTCTTTCACTCTCGCGACCTGGGTGCGAATTGACTTGATACGAGCGGAGGACAGGATTGCCCGCATCAATGGTAGAATCCCACACCACACCGAGATAAGTGGTTCTCTGAGCTGGAGAAAGCACACTTTTCTTGGCTTGATGGCTTGATCTCGATGTTGAACTCCCATCAGTTGTGATTGGGACAAAATCAGCCAATCGTCTATGTAGTTGAGTATGCGGATGCCCTGGAGTCGCAGAGGAGCCAAAGCTGCATCCACACACTTCGTAAAAGTGCGGGGTGAGAGTGCTAGGCCGAAAGGAAGAACCCGATATTGGTATGCTTTGCCCCTGAAAGCAAACCTCAGGAACTTACTGTGTTGAGGAAAGATGGAGACATGAAAATAGGCGTCTTTGAGATCTATAGTCACAAACCAGTCCTCGGACCTGATGTGTGAGACCACCTGTTTCACCGTCAGCATTTTGAACTTGAGGCATCTGACCGCACGATTTAGAACGCGCAAGTCTAGAATAGGCCTCAGCCCTCCATCTTTCTTTGGAACAATGAAGTACCGGCTGTAGAACCCGTACTCTCGCTCGTGAGGAAGGACCACCTTGATGGCCTCCTTCTCCAGGAGAGTATTTACTTCCTGTTCCATGACCAGAGCCTGCTTAGGACCCACCACTGTGGGAAAGACCCCGCTGAAGGGGGGTGGGGGGTGGGGGTGAACCGAACTGAATGTGGTAACCCTCTTCTACAGTACGCAGGACCCACTGAGAGATATTTGTCAGAAGTTTCCACACTGCCAAAAAATCTACAAGGGGAATCAGCCTCTCGAGGCTGACTTCTGGATTTGAAGGAACGGCTAGCCGGGGGTCCCGAAACTGGGGACTGAGTGACCCAGCTAGCTATTCGAGGGATCTCCGAAGAGGTCGCGAGCCTCCTAGCACCGCTACGAGATCGGGCGGTGACTGAGAGATATGCTCGCTGGGGGCCGGTGCGCCCTGAAACACCAGAGGTGGCAGGGTTAGCAGGGTGGCCCCATGAGGACACTGAGGAGAGACGAGCACCGTAAAACGAGGTGTGAACCGCGAAGCACCCGCAATGGCATGCACAAGCAGTGCGGGCAGTCAGCCCCCTCGAGGGCTGAAGCCACATGCTATGCACCCATGCAAGCAACACACAAAGTGTGTGTGTCCTCACTCTCAATGAAAAAGTGCAAGGAGGCACACACACTTTGTAGTGTTGCTGCTTATCTTTATGGACAGACTTAGACATCACTCTCAAAACAAAAGCTGTGCTAACTTGCACAAAACGGAGAATGATTGACAACACACAGACACAGAGTGCTTGCTGAAACGACAGAAGCTAGCGCTGTGCGCTGTGCGCTGTGCTCACCGTACGTGCTCTTATACTTCCTGGTCGGTGACATCATGACGCCCGTGACATCTCACACTCCTATTGAACTAGTTGCACACATGATTCAGGACGTGCTCATGCAGGAGGCGTCCCCAGCGTTGCGACGCATCTCGAGTTTCCTGGATGCTTTTAAATGTTAGCATGACATATCCAGCTTCATATCTTTGGGTTTTTATAGACAGTAGGTTTGTTCGGTAGCTCATAAAGTACGGAGATGTACTAGAGAGGTGAGGAGCTCCGGTTTGAATCCCGTATAACTATGGTTCGACAAAAAAATTCAAATCTACACACATGGAAGATTCAATTGTGTTTTTATATCCGTTTTGAATTTGTTAACACTATCGGGTAGGTTTAGGGTTGGGTTTGGTGTATGGCATATTTCCAACACGATAGAGCATTAACTTTTAGCAACATTCCCCGGATATCTGAACTCTGAACCGCCGCAATATGTACCTGAAGCAACGTAATAAAAACACAGCAATACGTACCTATATCAACATAATAAAAACATGCAAGGGTTCACATTTTGAACCTGTGTTTTAGTGCCACTCAGTGGACATTTCTTTTTGTAAAAAACGATGCTGCTAAAAAGTACCCAGAGGTACTTTTGTGTTTGTATGCAAGACTGAGTTGTGTTTGTTTGTGAGTCAAGATTTTATTCCAGTTTTCAAGTGGTTAATTTCTTCTTTCACAAATTCTTAAAGATTTTTCTACATAAAGTTTTGTTCATTATTTTCAGTGTAGCACAGTAACTAAGGGTGCTTTCACACCTGCCTTATTTAGTTCGGTTGAATCGCACTAGAGTTCGTTTTCCCTGTTGGTGCGGTTCGTTTGGGCAGGTGTGAATATAGCAATCGCACTCGAGTGCGCACCAAAAGCGGACCAAAGAAGCGTACCGAGACCTGCCTGAAGAGGTGGTCTCGGTACGCTTTCAAACGAACACTGGAGCGGTTCGTTTATGGTGAGAACATGAACCGAACTTGAACAGACCCAACCGCAAAAAGTACTGCACCTTTTTGGACTAATCCAGCTGCCGTAGTCTGCTGCGCTGTTCATTATGGGATGAGGACAAGTATTTGTTGACAGTTAGCGCTTTAGCAACATAGCCCCTTGACAGCTCGCGGACAAACTTGGAGTTGTGAGGAGGTGCGGAGCCTCATAAATTTGATCATATAGGTCCCAACTTTCAAAAACTCACAAGAACATCACAATCTTTCTCATTGTTTAAGGTGCCGTTCA
Source organism: Garra rufa (assembly GCF_049309525.1). Taxonomy (NCBI): domain Eukaryota; kingdom Metazoa; phylum Chordata; class Actinopteri; order Cypriniformes; family Cyprinidae; genus Garra; species Garra rufa. Next base: position 33,652,079 of record NC_133370.1, read on the forward strand.
CATGTCGTGCCTAAAAACGCGTGGAAAGCTTGCGCTCCAGTGGCGTCTGCCGTTGCTAAGCAACCATGACCTGCGCTCTCCATAAATACGCTAAGTTTCAGCAAAGGATAAATGGATTTTTCAGCATTAAAAATCGCTTGCAGTAGCTCTGCTATTATATTTATTAAAAAATGTTTATTCCTGTATAAGTTGTTCCTCCAACTTGCCAGTGCTTTCAATGTTATTAAGGGAAAGGATGAAGCTGATTGGTTGGTTCATGTCACATGACCTGCGGTGTGCTTGCAGCATCCTGAAAAGTTGAGATGTTTTTACCTCGATGCGGCGCGTTCGCGAATTGAAAAAACGTGCCTAACAGTTTAGAAAATACGTTCAATACACTGATCTATATAATTCTCTATTATAGATCAGTGGTTCAATGACACGATCTGGCCAACGAGTGATGTGGATGTTGTCACATGACTGCATTTTGGTTCGTTTCAACTGGTTCGGACCAGAGCAATCAGTGTGGTGTGAAAAGGACCCAAAACGGCAGAAAAATGCTACAATGTATCATTTGTTGCCCTTGGTCCGGACCAAATGAACCGAACCACAGATGTGAAAGCACCCTAAAAGTAGTGATGCTACTAACCTTTAGCTGTATTTTTTAAGTACTGTTTTTCAACAAGTAGAAGTATAGCACAAGAAGAAACCTACTGTACCTCCAAAGCTACAGTACTGTTTAAAGGTTTGGGCATGTTTGTAAAAATGCTGTAAAATGAAGACGCTGTCAAAAATAATGTAGTAATGTAATAATGTTAATTGAAAATTTTCTTTATCAATTAACTTATCAACTAAATTAAATTTAATTAAATTAACATTTGGTGTGACAATCCTTTGTGTTTAAAGCAGTTTTTGCCCTAGGTGCACTTGCGCATAGTTTTTCAGGTAGCTTTGCAGGTAGGTCTCTTGAAGCATCTTGGAGACATTGCCACAGTTCTTCTGGATTTCAGTTTGGTCTGTTTTGTCATGTCATTCCAGACAGATTGGATGATGATGAGATCAGATCTCTATGTGAAGTACTGGCTGTTGTCAGACTCCTTGACACACTACAGCAAAAGATAGAAATAACTGTTTTAAAAACATTTTTTTTTTTTTTTTTGGCTGGTGAAAATACTAGTGTTCTAATAATTTTGGCCACCAATGTATTTGTGCATATGAGTGAGCTGATGAAATAATCAGGCACACTGTCAAATCGTGTCTGTGTTCTTTGAGTCTAGTTTGCTTCTGTTCATTACCTGTTTCTAGTTTTGTATTTATACTCCTTGTTTAGTTCAGTTCAAGTCTTGATCAGTTATCATCAATCTATAAGTTGGTTTGCATTTCTTCTGCATTTTCCTGGTGCTACTGAATGTTTTGTATAACAAATCTATACCACTTGCCGAAAAGATCTTCACCTCAACTCTCTCTTAGCCTTGGACCAACATGCATTGTAAAATCTAAATAATTATACTGAATCAGTTTGTTCAGATGGGTCATGTAATTTGAGTCCCTGCTCAGGTACACTTGCATTATGTGGCTTCATGGCAAAATGGATTATTTCTTTTAAATTAGTTGTGTTTAGCTAAAGAAAGAAGGTTGTATACATATGGAACGGAATAAGAGTAAGTAAATGATGACAGAATGCTATGCTTCAAAACAGCAGCTTGAATGTAATTGAACTACGCAAAATTATGTGTCGCATGTAGCTTGTAGCTTGGAAAGCTACAGTTTCAAAGTAGCTTTTCCAATGATACGCCAGTGAACTCTCTTCCTCCCAAAGCACCTGACAAAAACAAGCTGAAACTCCCAATTTCAGAAGTCATGTTAATCTTGCTGTATAGTACTATGATAACATTTCATCATGAAACTTTCAATGTGGTATCAAATATATCACTTTATGATGACAAAGTTAAATTCTGAAAAGTTAAACTCTGCACATTCATATTTATTGCTGTATGCGTTTTACTCTTTTAATTTCCACTGTGGCAGGTTGCGGCTTATTTGCAGATTCCGGTGAATTGTCTCATTTTACCCATCAGGCTATATTTCACATTATTAACCTTCATATATTTTATCACCAAGACTTTGTATTTGTTTCCTGTTGGATCTGTTTATTTTTTATTTCTGTTGGTTCTGTTTATTGCTTCCCCACACAGCGCTGTGTTCAGATGTAAACCAGCCATGAGACACTTTCAGAAAAAAACATGTTTTCATGTCCTTTTTTTATAAATAGCATAACTGACCACTTAGTAAAGACTTTGACCTTTCAGTCATATTCATTGTACATCCTCTGAATATTGTTGTATGTGGAAGGGTTTTATTTTATGCTTTTTTTATAAAACACAATTTGCTAACACACAAAATGTTTTTCCTCCTTCATGGCTTCCTTTCTTATCTTCCTCTCCCATCCTTCCTTTTTTATCTTCTTTGTCTAATTGGAAAGGATCAGCCTCTGGGGCAATGTCCTCATATCCTGATTTTATCCAGAAATTTTATATTGCAAGACATAAGAAAGGGTAATTTAGAAAATAATGTCTTAGGCTACAATTGCTGCACAAATGACTGGTTGAAAATATCTTGTGGTAGGGTTCCCGTTCCCATGCCTACCACAGGATCTTGTTCTCCTTGTACCGAAGTCATTTATACACCAATGCGATGAACATCCAATAGTGCCTCAGTTTTACAGCTTTTTGTATTTTTCATCGCCTGGAAGACTGAATAATTGATCGATCTAGAGAGCAGAAAAAAATAATTGTGCACAGGAATGTGTGTGAGCATGTTAAAGTGAAACGAAATTGTTAATATTTTTATGAGTATTTATGCAATTATATAGAATCTCATCACAGATGTATGAAGGTTGTATAAGTCTAGTATAAAACCTTAAGTCTGACAATCTGGAAATAAAGATTTAGGAGTAAAATAATAATAAAATGCATTCAATCATTACATATGAAAAGAAAATGAATAATATTTAAAAATCTGTACTATTTCTAAACAAACATGAATTGTGACTGATTAAGTGATCTTGGATAGATTTCCAGCTTCAACTGAGGCACAAGATGCTATTTGTAACATTCTCAAATCATGCTGGATAACATGAATTATCGAATTTTACATATTCTCAGTATGTACAGTAGGTACTCTCAATAATGGTGGTGGACTGTCCCAGGAGAGAATCGTTGAATAAAGTCATTATTTTTGTTTCCTTTGCGCACAAAAAGTTATCTTGTAGCTTCATAAAATTACGGTTGAACCACTGATGTCACATGGACTATTTTAATGATGTCCTTACTACCTTTCTGTACCTTGTTGGGCATGTTACTTTAAAAAGTAATTAGTTATAGTTACTAGTTACTTTTCACAAATAGTAACTGAATTACATCATTATAAAAGTAACAAATTACTAGGAAAGGTAATTATTGTGTTACACACACACACACACACACACACACACACACACACACATACATATATATATATATATATATATATATATATATATATATATATATATTAATATTTCAAATAACTTGGATGCTTCCAATGTTAAATACTGTATGTTAAATGAATAAAACATTGTACACTAATCTACATTATTTAAATGTTGCTGTGGGACAATGTGAGAGACACTTTCCAGGACTAAATATCACGTTATTGGGGTCGCTTCAACCCGCGGACATGAAAAACATCCCGTGGCAGCACTGTTAATCCCTCTGGGGTCGAAGACTGCAACGGTGTGGTGTGTCTCGTTTTATCTTGATGATCATGAAAACTAAACTAAAAATACTCTTAATTTTCTAACATGCAGATACAGTAAGAATAAGGAACCATTTGAAACTGCAAAGAGTCTACTTTTATTTGTGTATAACCATAATAACAACAAAACAATGTGCTTTTGTAAAATAAAGAAAATAAACGGTGCGCTCTCTGCCGTCTCGGTCTTTGTCACCTCTCTTCATAGACAAATAAAACAACCTGAATCTCAGTGAATACCTGCCTCACAGACATGAGAAATATATGTTTTTTACTTTTAAATGAAGTAAGTCTCGTCTAAAGCTAATTTTCTCTGATAAAGTAATCCGTATGATACCAACGCTGTTACGGATTGGTCAGGTTCTGCACCCACAATCACGCCCAGATCACAGTCACCTGAGTTCTGATTATCACGCACCTGCACTCAATCAACCACGCACCATAAAGATCACCACAACACACCGCTCATCGTCCGGGCTCGTTTGCACGAAGCGGACTCATTGTGCTTCACTCTTGTGTTCACAATCCTCAACAAAACCTACCTTGATCCTTACCTTCTGATACTTACCTGTATTCTCATTCTGTTCCAGTTAAAATTCAAGTCTCTGTCTCCAGCCAGCGGTGTGTCAGCCATAAGTCTGTCTGCCGAACTCCAGCGGTGTGTGTGTGAGTCTTCAGCAGTTCTCCTCCCGTCGTTCCTGGAAAGGAAAAGCATCGATCAGTATCCGATCCGTCTGCATCTCAAGAATTACACATTGGACTGTTATACTTACCCGGTTCTGCACGCTATCCTCTTCAACTTGCTCTGCTGTGAATAAACCTGTTAACATTTGCACTTACCTGTCTCGCTGGTCTGCTTCCGTAACAAACGCAAGCTCCAGTTGTTCTCTTCTAAATTATCTCTAGTTATCTCATTATCTTTTCACCTCCGTAAACAAGCATGAACATTCATCAAGTTCATGTTGGCTACCTTCTGTTTATGGAAGAAGATGCACTAGGAGGAGTGAGCCAGAATTTACCTCAGCTAAGAAGAATGCAACACAATGCAGTGCACAGCTTTCTATGGCTGAGAGAAAGCCTATATAGAAGAAAACTGATTCAGTGAGCTCAATTATAATAACGCTGCATTTTATTGTCAGTAATGGTAACAGCGTTGCTGAATGGTGCTTGTTACTGAAAAAAGTAACGCCATTAGTAACACCGTTTATTTATAACGCCATTATTCCTATCACTAACCATGGTAGGGCCCTTGCTGTGTGGAGGGACAGAGAACTTTCAAAATAATCAAAAATATCTTAATTTGTATTCCAAAGATGAACGAAGGTCTTACGGGTTTGGAAAGACATGAGGGTAAGTAATTAATATCTTTAAATAAGTGCTGTTGTTTAGAACTTATATTCAACAACAAATCCTTAGAAATAAAACAAGTCATATTATTCATACATATATTAAGATTAAATTACATTTTAAAATGTAATAAAATATGAAATAGTTCCTGTAAATTGTAACAATATTCACAATATTACTGTTTGCACTGCTTTATTTTATTAAATAAACACAGCCTTGGTGAATATTAGAGACTTCTTTTAAAAACAGCCCAAAAACTTCTAATTGGTAGTGGATACTATATATTGTACATAGCATCAGTATTCAAGGTTGTAAGTTTATCAGTTCATCAAGTGGATGAAGTCATTTTGGAGCTTGATGGTCTTGAAGAACTTTGCACTTTTAGCACACAGTAGGTGATACTGTTTCCAGCTGAATGGGTCTTGATTTGTCCGAGGAGAGTTCGCTGCTCTACCAAGTGTGAAAACTCACTCATGGGGTGACTACAGCAATTGACAAGTGGCTCAATAAGTGCTCCTCAAAACAGCACTTTACCATGGCCTTCACATCTCTTAACCTTTGCAGGTCAAACAAATGACTGTCTTAATGATTCTAAAATGCAACATCAAAAAATAATCTAGAGAAATTCATAAGACAACAGAAGCTCTTTTGACATCTCTTCTGTTCAGACACACTGCAAGGCACCCAAATAATTTAAAATAGTTGAATTACATATCACAGTTTTAGAGTTACATAATACTGTTATCTCTTTTGAGAAGGTGCTTAAGTGAAACAAAGGAAGTGCTACAGTTAAAATGTGCACATTGTACACTTTATATTGTAAATCAATTCATCCCAGGTCTGAAATAAAAGGCTCAATATGTATAATGTATTGTAAAAGTTAAATAAAGCATAAACCTCTATGAAACTGAAAGTAGAGCTGAATGATTCTTACATGAAAGCAATCACATTGACCTTTTCTTTCTTTCTTCCTTTTCAGACTAAAAAGCCTGATTTAAAAATCACATTATAAGAAAAAGCAAGAAAACTGCACTGGTTTAAAATGATTTACCATAATTTTACCCAGTAGCTATTAACATATAATCACACATCTTGTTTACACTTATATAAACAGACATAATGTATTATTTTATGTATGATCAGAGTCCAATCGTTCAGATTTTTTAAATGTAACATTTCTTCAACAAAAAAAAAAAAAAAAAAAAAAAAGGAGTAATAAAAAAACTCAATTATGAAGTGGCCTATGACTGTACAAAATGAAATTCTTAGCTTAAATGGCAGAGTCATAATTCAATCCCAAGTAGCAGCCTGCTCTAAACCCATTATTTGAGATCGGCTATTTTTTGGTGCCCATCTGTGTCTGTATGTATCATTGCATCATAAAAGAACAGCTCAGGTTCTTCATTTAAACATCACTAAATCAAGGGAAGAATGTCACACTTCAATCTAGTTTCTCTCTCTTTTAACTTCACATTTTTGAGCAGTATCGGAAACAACACTGTGTTCACTTTTTTTTTTTTTTTTTTTTGAATATCAGTTTTCAAAGTGATACATCTCTGAAAAGGTTACCAGATGCTTGGATCTGATGGTCATTTGAAATCGTTTCGGGATGAGAGATACCTATTTTCTTGCCTAATAGGAAATCAAATCAAAGACAAGTTTTCAAACTTCTTCCCTTGCGGTGCTTCCTGTTCAATGCATTTTTGATCCGCTTAAAGATGTCTGTTCCAGTGAGTGAAGATCTGCAAATTGCCAAAGCAATCAAGAGCACAAACTTTTCTCTGAAGCTGACAGCAGAATAAGAGTTGTTTTGACATCCAGATAATCATTTTCTGCTTTTAAGGTTTAGACTATTTCTGTTTTATTTGTCTTGGTCTTTTATTTCATGACAGTGAAAGCTCCATTTGAGAAAAAAACAGCAACGTCAACAATGTAAACAGAACAAAACAGACCAAAGATGTAACCACATATTCAGGATCGAGGGAACCAAACAACAATTTAAGAATGAACTCTCTGAAAAGTCAAGTACTTAAATACTAGGGGGACAAGACTTAGGCTATATAGAGAGTTTAATACTAGGGAGATGTATCTCCCCTTAATGTCTGTGGTAGTGTACTGGAATTAACTATGGCAACTGGTTTGCTGTAACTTTGTATTAGGTATTTGGTTCAGTATTTTTTTTTTTTTTATTTACCAATGATTTTTTTATAATCTTGAAGGTAAAGTATGTAATTTCTACACCACTTTCAGCAAACTATATATATATATATATATTTTTTTTTTCTCCCCAAAACAGTAAATACTGTTGGCACCAAATAGAATTACAAAATAAAAAATAAATAAAACAAATTAAAAGACAACTGTTTTAATAAAGTAGCTTACTTGTGGTTAAGTGCTGCATAAGAAAATAATTTAGCATTATAAAAATGACACACTTATAAATCATGTTTGACATGTTTGCGACTAATTTTCTTTCTTTGAATCTTGGTGTCATGATATAGAAAAAGTGAATGTACCACCAAGAAGGGGAATATAGAAATTATTTTAAATAGATTGATGTATTACGTCAAAGATAGTGATTGGTTATGATGTATGGTGCAGTGATTGGTCATGTGTTGATTTAAAACTGGATCGTGTTGTAATAGTTTCTATATGCCTTGCCTAATGAAGGTCATGGGACAGAAACATTGTAAATAAATCTAACTGGTACGTTTGTAAGTACTGATAGTGTGCAGGATTCATTTGTTTTTGAGTACATTCAGTGTTGAAAGCTGTTATGCTGGCTATTCAAAAAGTTCAAAAGACAGAAATACGTTTGTGTTAATGTCCCTTTTAACATACATACCATTCTAGACAGAAAGATACAGAAACTATTAAACAGTGGTATGTGGGTGAATGAATAGGACCAGTGGGCAAACATTTAAAGACAAATCATCCGGCCCTCCCTTGGTTTGCAAAGATCATTTATTCTCAGTTCATTTATTTTCAGCAATATTCTTAGACTTCTTTTTTCTTTTTCAAAATGGCAATAAATTATAGCTATCAAATTAAGTAAAACTATTACTCTGATAACTGTTCATTAAAAAGACAATACATGGCTTACCAAGAGACACATATATAATTGCACGAAGGACTATTTATTGACCATTGAGCATTAAACAATATTGTGATAAAGTTAATGTACCAGTTTGCCCTGGGAATTCAGCCTAATTGCAGTTTGTCTCTAGTGGTTAAGAAAAAGACTGTCAAATGGCATTGCATTTTTCAAACTTAACAGAGCAGAACAATACACTGGAGTACTGATCTAAATCAGGCTGGAACATTCAATATTCAATCTCAAAATGGATTTATTCACAAACTGTATAGTGTTTTTTTTTTTTTTTTTTCTCCACAAAGAAACTTAGCTCATTAGCAATCACAGCATTTGATCAAAGCTGAAAAAATATCACAATAATTTGACTGTGGTTGTTATACTGTAACGTTTGGCTTTATCGGTCGAATTACATGGGGTCAGATTAAACTGTACAAGGTAAAATAACTGTTTTAAAATAATGAGACAACGACAAAAGTAGACTGAATAAATAGTGTATTTACAAAATTCACAGGGAACTTAAAACAACACAATAAAACAGAAAATAGAAATCCTAGGCTCCTTTAGTTCCATACCATTAAAACAAAGTCCTTAAAAGAAACTCCTCAATCTTGTGTTTAATCAGCTGACCCTGGTTTGACATGCTGCCTCCTTTATAGTGTTCAATTCTTATTTCCAGTCATGTGATGAGTCACATGACAGGCAGACCCAGAGTCTCTTAAAGACATGCACACACTAAAATGTTTAAGAGGAATAAAATGGCTAAAACCTATTGAAACTCAAATATACATAAAATCATTATAATATATTGAGCAGGTAAAACATGTGTCCTGTGTGACAGCGTCACAATACCAAAACAGTTTCTTTCCTTCACGACACAAACAGCATTAAAAGTTTACGTTACAGCCGAGATTGGATTCACAAGTGGGATTTCTTTATATGTATTTAAAGTATGCTATTCATATGTGCTTTTATTTTATTTTATTTTTATTAGCATGCATTCAAGCACTGTCTGTCTGTTTGAATCGATATTACTTGTTTTATTTGTTGATTTATCTACATTAATGTCTTATTTTTGGCTGCCCTTCAGATCGAGGCCCTTGACACTCAGAGGCCTCAGGTCTCAAAGCTAAAATAATAAAAACACAAATTATTCTAACACAAACCCACATGGGTTAACTGAGGTTTTCACATCTAATTCAGACTAATTAAAGAGAAAAATAATAACTTAGAAGCCTAAGTGCACACATTTGTTTTTGAAGCAGTTAGTTAATTATGAAGGTGTTTGTTCTGTTATTGTCTCATTTAAAGTGCATTAAAAATCCCAAAGAGGTTCTGCATGAAATTAAAATGAAATTAAAATTAATTGTATGATAAACATGTTGGGATTCAGGGATTGTAAACTTTGGTTATTTACTAAAATCAAATCTGATTTAGTCTCCAAAAATATTTCTGAAAGTTATTTTTTTGTTTAAATGCTATGATTCTTTGTCTATGCATTATGCATGAAATGCATTATTGTGCCAAAAAAAAGCATAAAGAGTTTGGATAAAGTAAATAAACCAACACATGCAAAAGATATCCGTGGTTGTTCAGTGATAAATTAGATGAATATCATTTCAGCTGACAGGCGGGTTTGGTATCTTGTGGTTATGGAACAAATCCCCTCATCTCAATTCAGTTTTACCAAAACCATCACTGTGGTGCTCTTGACTTAAAAAAAAAAAAAAAAAAAAAAACCTGTATGCTTTTAGTAAGCCGTACAGAACAGTCCCTCTCGTTCCCATGTAGCTGAAATTGGAATACATCTCAGGCTTTGTAGTCGCCCCCACAAATTCTTCATTCTGCAGTCTGATTAGGGACTCCCCTGCTGGGATGTTGAGAGCAGAATGGTGACAGGTATCTGAGTGGCTCCCTCCATGGGGCCCGACTGCCAGAGAGAGAGGAGGTCGACTGCTGAATACAATACTGTCAGCTCAGACACATTCCACTGCTCTCACCTTATTTCAGTCCTGATACATTAATGTGCTTTATTTACTTACAAGAGGGGTTTCACTGAATGCTTAGGACAGAATATATTCCCATATTTAACCAGAAATCCTGAATCCTTAAAATCTTGACATCATTAAAATGCTTGACCTCTATATCGCGTGTAAATAATATACAGTGTTTAATGTCTCAGCGTAGTGATATTGTTGAGTTCATGTTACATCCATTATATCATAAATAAATGTTAAAATTGAATAAAAAAGTGGACTTTGGGGTTACAGTTTCTTTTTTGTTTTGTTTTTTGTTTTCAATAAAATCTGACCCACTACTGTTTCACATTGATTGATTGATTGTGTGTCAACAAATAAATCAATAAATAAAAAGTATACCAGTGAAGGGTTTAAAGAATTATATTAAATACTTGGAAAAGTCCACACATTTTTCACAGTTTTCATATGAATATTAAGCAACTAAGTGCCAGTGTTGGGTGTAATGCATTATAAGTAATGTGTTATGTAATCAGATTACTTTTTCAAGTTACTTTTAAAGTAACTCACTACTTTCACAAGAAAATATCTTTATCTTTAGAGTTACTTTTTCAAGTAATGCAAGTTACTTTGTTTTCCTACTTATTCACTAGCTGCTTTTCCATTACAGATTTGCGCAAAACGTTGGTGCTATTTTATAAATGTCGATTAAAAAGTATTGCGAAATGATGACGTTTCCATTAACCGATGTTATGCGTCTAAAACGTTTTTTTTTTTCCTCTCGCGATAAGTCATGGCAACAGATTTTTGTGGGATTTGGCTATATGTACTCGTATGTGACCTGTAAATGCGGGGAAAAAAAGTTTCCATTGCTGTGATGTGAAATACCCTTTTTCAAATTGCCTGAAAAACCACCTCATGCGAGCATAAAAACTTTTTTGCGATATATGGGAGTTTTTGCCGAATTGACACGTTTCCATTAGGCATATTTTCAATTCGCAATTTTTAATTTGCGCAATTTAAAGGCTAATGGAAACGCAACGTCTACGTTACGAAGGTAACCCACGTTCCCCGAAGGAGGGAACGGAGACGTTACATTGGGATCTCGCTTGAGAGACCGATCATCTCTGAGCCTTATATTAAAAAAGGCCAATTGCAAATTGGCGAGTGGACGTGCGCGCTGGCCACAACCCCGTACATACGGGTATATAAGATGGCATCACTCAAACAGGTTTTCGCTGAAGAGCCGTCAAGCCGGCGTCAGCACGACGCCAGGGGCGTGGCAGGGGAATGTAACGTCTCCGTTCCCTCCTTCGGGGAACGTGGGTTACCTTCGTAACCTAGACGTTACCCCTTCAGTCGAATCACTTCGAAGTTACATTGGGAACAGACCCATGGAACAGGCCACGACCCTGGCACTGCGTTACGCACAACTTCACGTGCTGACAAGTATACGTGCCGGCAGGCGAAGTGTAACGTAACCTTCCCAACGCCCTGAGGCCCAATAAGGGGGCCCTTCCAGGGATGCCAGTTGTACTGAAGCATGGGTTGGGGGGGCGGAGCACATGAAATTTTTTACATGTGGAAATGAGAATAATTCAATATATCCGTAAGGGTTTTTAGGGATACACGAGGGAAACAGCGGAATCTACCGCAGGAATAATGAAAGGTATAGCCACAACCTGTGAGGCGAAGGAGACCCAGGCAGGATCACAGTGTAGGGCTACTCCGCGCCTAGCCCTGACTGCGGGGCATGGAGGACCCAGGGTTCACCAAGGGGCTACATCCTGGGAAATAGCGCACGGATCCATGTGGGAATGGCGCAGCAAACCGACACCAGCCGGTCTCCCGCTCACCTGTAAGTCCTTATGTTAGGACACGGGAGGACGGCCTCTACGCAGAGGTTGTAGAACCTAGCGAAGGTATAGGTGTCGCCCAGCCCGCAGCTCTCAGACATCTGCTAGTGAGGTGCCATGAGCCAAGGCTCATGGCTGTCCCTGAGTATAACAGGGAGATGGCATCTACCACCCAATGAGCCAACCTCAGTTTGGGGACAGCATTCCCTTTCTGCTGAACCCCGAAGCAGATAAGCTGCTCGGTGCGCCTGAAGTGCCGAGTGATTTCATATATTTATAGACACAACATCGTAAGACTGGGTCTGCCTCCTCCAGGGCAGAGCTTGCAGGTTCAACACCTGATCACGGAAAGGCGTGGTGGGAACCTTGGGCACAATAACCGGGCCGGGGTCTCAGGTTGTAACGTGAGAGTCCCGGGCCCGAATTTCTAGACACGCTCCGCTGACAGAGAAAGCTTGTAGGTCTCCTATCCTCTTGATGGAAGCCAGGGCAGTCAGGAGCGCTGTCTAAATGACAGAAATTCTAGCTCAACTGAGGCCAGTGGCTGAAAATGGAGCGCCTCACGGGAGGAATCGGAAGACGAGCGGATGTGGCTGGCCTACCGATATACTCCAAACTAGCTGCGTCACGGGGTGGAGTCGCCATTCTGCAGGTGGGTGGACTGCCGTGAGAGCCGACAGGCTGCACGGTTGAGTTTTCCTGCTTCCAGTGAATGGCAAGTAGCAAAATCTGCCACGTTGGACTCCATGGGAGCAGATGGGGAGGTTGTAAGCCTCTGTCGTACATGGCAACCCAACCCGTGGTAAGCCACGGGCTGGCTTGTCGGCCATACTGCGGGAAAACGCCAGTCCGGAGTGAGCCGAGATGCCATGCCCATCATGGGACTCGATCGTGCTGAAGCGGTCTCACATGAAACAAGCTTAGCGGCTCTTAAGCGGCTAAAGCTGACATGTGCCCCAGGAGCCTCTGGATTTTGAGAGGGACCGCTGTATTGTGCCTGATTGACTCAGGGACTACAGCACTGACTGCGCGCTCTAGGTAGTAAGGCGGGCTGTCTTGTGGACCGAGTCGGGCTCCCGACCGAGGAAACGAATCCCCTCGGTTGGCCTGAAGGACCAGATGGCGGGGGTGCCGAAGCACCAGGTCCCTGTATTCGCACAACGGAACTCACGAGTGGGCTGCGTAAAGCACTAGTCGAAGAGACGGTTGATGACGCGAACTCCTGTCTGCCGAAGAGGGGACAGGAGAGCTCCCATGGCCTAAAGAAGGCAGGAAGGAGGGGGACTGGCCAAATGGAAGCACCTCACGCTGAAGTGCTCGATCCCCGGAGCAGACCGCAGAAGGGGTGTGCGTCGGGGGAAAAAATCGAGACGTGACAGCGGGTGCCCTTCAGGCAGATGGCTGCAACCCAGCCCTGGAGACGGAAACATACTTGTATGTACTTCGTCGTGAGCATGTGTGCCGACAGCCTGAGAAGGGATCGGAACAGAGCTCCATCCAGGGCGGATATTAACCCACCACTCTAGCTGGACACGTGAAGTCGAGACTGAAAGATCCTGACCTCGTCCCGGGGGAGGGACAGGCTGGATCGCGTCCTTCGCCAGTAGGAACGCGACCTCCGCAGGCAGAACAGAGGCACGCCTGCCCGAATAAGGAATGTAAGGGGTACCTCTGAGTCTGGGCGGACGCCTGGAGCCGAGCCGTACCGTCCGTATCAACCAGCGTAGTGGTATCAAGGGAACGTTGACCGACGTGACCGTGGTGGGGCAGCCTAGGGGGAGACAGGGAAGGAGACAAAACCCAGAAGGATGAACGTCCTGGAGAAGTGTCTAACTGCGCTAAGTCAAGTCAAGTCAAGTCAAGTTTATTTATACAGCGCTTTTTACAATACAAGATCTGTCTCTGGGGCTCATCTAGTTGACACGGTATCCGCTGACATTCGGCTGTAGGTGTTTATCCACCTCTTGGTACGGACTGGATCCGGGGGACTGCAGTGACCATCTGATCTGGGTACGGACTGGATCTGGTGGCTATGGTGACCTGGGAATAAGAAACAAACAGACTAATATTAATGTAGATGCAAGAGTTCCAAGTTGCCACAAAATCAGATTGGAGAGGACTCATCTGGTTTTCGCAGTCTTGCGTCGGTGGCCGTCTAGGTGATGGGGTCTTCACTGATGATCTGTCTCTGGGGCTCATCTAGTTGATGTGGTCTCTGCTGACATTCAGGACTGTAAAGGATATCTCTAGGTGCTGATGGGTACAGACTGGATCCGGGGGACTGCAGTGAACGTCTGATCTGGGTACGGACTGGATCTGGTGGCTATGGTGACCTGGGAATAAGAAACAAACAGACTAATATTAATGTAGATGCAAGAGTTCCAAGTTGCCACAAAATCAGATTGGAGAGGACTCATCTGGTTTTCGCAGTCTTGCGTCGGTGGCCGTCTAGGTGATGGGGTCTTCACTGATGATCTGTCTCTGGGGCTCATCTAGTTGATGTGGTCTCTGCTGACATTCAGGGCTGTAAAGGATATCTCTAGGTGCTGATGGGTACAGACTGGATCCGGGGGACTGCAGTGAACGTCTGATCTGGATACATGATCGGTGGCTACAGTGACCTCGGAATAAGAAGGAAAGATACTAGTATTAGCGTAGATGGCATTCTTCTTCTGATGCAACGAGTACATCAGGTGTTTTGGGAAGTGTCCCTGGTTCCGGTTGACCTAAATAATGCAGCCTAACAATCCTTTAACGGATTTGGATTGAAAAATGTATTAAGTGTAGGCCAGGTTAAAGAGATGGGTCTTTAATCTAGATTTAAACTGACAGATTGTGTCTGCCTCCCGAACAGTGTTAGGTAAATTGTTCCAGAGTTTGGGCGCTAAATGTGAAAAGGACCTGCCGCCCGCAGTTGATTTTGATATTCTAGGTACTATCAAATTGCCGGAGTTTTGAGAACGCAGCGGACGTGAAGGACTATAATATGATAAGAGCTCGCTCAAGTACTTAGGAGCTAAACCATTCAGGGCTTTATAAGTAATTAGCAAGATTTTAAAGTCTATAAGCAAGATTTTAAAGTCTATAAAGTCTATAAAGGCTAAGCAGTGCTTACCTTCTTCCCTGGATCCCGCGCTGGCGAAGGCCGGCCACGAGTCTGGTTCCGAGGAGTGTAAGTGCTGCTCAGGAAGGAAACTCGAGGCCGAAGCCAGAGGTGAGAAATTTGCTCTTTTTGAGAAAATGTGGGTACCGTCGACCGATGGGCGGACGGCAGCATTGAAGTACACAGTGGCCCCCGGCCCTCCACCGGGAGCGGGGAGCGTAGATGTTAGCATCCCCTAAAGAGCAGTCTCAATCACCTCTGGAGCCCGCGTCAGGGACGTTTCGCAGTTTTCTTGCGGGTGTTTCGGGCCGGTCCCTGTGTCGCGGGAGGCGCCACTCTCCTGCGGCTGGCTCTGTGCTTGCGGGCCCCCTCCGCCAACCTGGCGTCGCGGGCCTCCGCGGGGGGCAGAGCTGTGGATGTTGCGGCCGCAGGGGGGCGGCCGCAGGTGGGCGCCCTCGGCGACGTGCAGGCGGAGGTGGTGCCTCCGGCGACGGGATGGAAGCTTCGCGGCGGGGCAAGATGTGTTTAATCGCCTCCGTCTGTCTCTGGACTGCCGAGAACTGCTGGGCGAAGTCCTCGACAGTGTCGCCGAAAAGGCCACTCTGGGAGATGGGAGCGTCAAGAAAGCGTGCTTTGTCGGCGTCTGCCATCTGGGCCAGAGTGAGCCACAGGTGTCGCTCCTGGAGTCGCTCCTCGTGCACCTCCGGGAAGAATGGCACCGGGGGGGGGGGCGAGGCGGTGCCGCCGGAGTCCTCCCCAGGAACCAGCCGTCCACCCGAGAAGGATCAGCCGAGGGCGATGGAGTAACCTCCAGACCGATCCCCCTGGCGGCTCGGAGGAGCATAGCCGAGAGCTCGGAGTCTGCCTCCGACGGAGCAGCAACCGCGGAGGGGCGCTGCGCCGCCGGAAGAGCGTCCTCGCTCCCTGACTCTCCCTCTGACGCAGCGACCGACATCTCTTCCTCCTGTGGAGCGCCAAAGGAGACGCCCAGCCCGCATGGCGGGGAGGCGTACTGCTTCGGCATCTCGACGGGGGTATGCTGGCTCTGAAAGCGAAAGTCTGTTTGAGTGATGCGCGCCGCCATCTTATATACCCGTATGTACGGGGGTGTGGCACGTCCACTCGCCAATTTGCAATTGGCCTTTTTTAATATAAGGCTCAGAGATGATCGGTCTCTCAAGCGAGATCCCAATGTAACGTCGAAGTGATTCGACTGAAGGGGTAACTACTGGCACCTTTCCTGTCACCATGTTGAGATAAATTAGGAGTGAGGCTAGAGGCAGAGGCACGTAGATATAAACCCAGATCAGGTGACAAAAAAGTAATGCAAAAGTAAAGTAATACATTACTTCCCATAAAAGGTAACTGAGTAACACACTTAGTTACTTTTTTATGGAGTAATGCAATATTGTAATGTATTACTTTTGAAGTAACTTTCCCCAACAATGATGGCTGCTAAAAATACTTTGCCATCCCAGAAATAAATATCATTTAAATATACATTTAGATAAAAAAGTTATTTTAAATTGTAATATATTTTAAAGTAATACTGTTTTATCTTAAAGCACTATTTGTGAGCATAAGCTATTACTTTTACTAAAAATAAATAAATAAATAAATAAATAAATAAAATAAATAAATAAAAATCTTTTGGATGCCAAACTTTTGAATACAATTTAGTTAATTACTTGCATATCCTGTGGCGTTTACATTTTTCTAGTCCAACGTTTCTAGTTTCATTGTGATTTCAGACATTTGGACCCCGCTGTATACACATTGTTCATTGAGCAATATCTGCTTTTTGGAAAAGCTGCCTTGCCAGTGTTTTACAGATTAAAAGTTGATTTCATAGCTGATTCTCTCTCAAAAGGCTAGTTCTCGGTTTCATCTCAGTGATTTCAGGCAGTGACTGAAGGTCTTGTGACAGACTTGCATCATTAGGTTTGAACCTCAGACCTACAATCTGTTCGACAGTATCTGTGCCCACAGATGATGAAATGAACAACTCCAGCACTCTGCTTGAAAGGCAAGAGAAACGTCATATCACAGCAATGCTTGCTGACATATTTCTTTCTTCCAGGTCTATGATCGATAAGCTTATTACAAGGTTATGTGTAATCACAATAAGATGAATGTTTGAAAATTCAAACTCAAATGAAATTTTTCTGTTTCATTTCACATGCAGGTGATTAAAAGAGATTCATTTAGATTTTTAACACATCCTGTCCCACCAGTTTCTTTAGACCTGCAATCATCAACCCTCAGAGAATAATTGTCTATATTGTGAGAACAGGCTTTCAACAGCATTCACCACTGGGGATGGAAAAAAGGGGCAGAAATCAATTAGATGTTGCACTTGCAATGCATAACTTAAAGACTGGACATATTCCTCTCAATCTGTAGAGCTAGTGGAATAATTATGCATTAATCATACACTTAAATATGGCAGACTGAAATATGTTTCATTACAAACCGGTATTCAATATGTGGAGTGGATGCTGTGCCCTCTTAATTATTTCGTGGCATTCTGTTTAATGTTGAATTTTCCCTTCAAGCCGACTCTCTTTGCCTTATCTGCCTTTTGCATTCACTGCCTCCTTATTCCCCCCGTAGCAGCTGATTTTCTTTGGGCTGAAATTAATTAGCTTTTAATGATGAGTTCACTTATTGATATTGGAGATTTGTACTCACAAATTCATATTTAACTTTGAGCAACTAATTCATGCATACTTTCTCATGGCCTCTGAATCTTATTGCTTCCTTGATTTAGATATCTTGATGAGAATGTTTAAGATCTTTTCTCTTTATTAAAGCTTGAATCTAACACTGTCCGAATTAGTATCCGACAACAAGCAATTTTTGTTGACACACTATTAAAATCACACAGTTTGGGCAACCAAATGCAAAGCCTCAGAAGTAAAAAAAAAAAAAAAAAAAAAAAATTGTACAACAGCTGTCATTGGGAACAGGTTCAGAAATTAAAGCACACCAAATGATCAATGGCACCAAAATCATAAAAAATGCCTAACCTGATCTCATGACGAAAATGTACCTTTGGGAATATTTTGCAAGATGCAAAATACATACTGCCATGTATGTGTTGTGATGTTTTTGATTTGAAATGTCAATGAGTGGCACTAAAAGAGTGTTATTTTTTCCCCTCCAGAACAGATGAACGTACATATGATACGTTTTATGTGACGTTGGCTTTGTATGTGTCCATTGAAATGTCCATTGCGTTACGCTTTAACTCTAATGCTCTGTGATGTTTTAAAATATCGTACCATCTGCACTACACCTAAACCTACCCAATAGTATGAACAAAAGTGAATGTGACGTAAAAACACAATCGCAAGCATGCCGCTTTAGCTCTTTCATTCATTCAGTCATGTTTTTCACAGGACTCATATCCAAGGATTCTGTTGAGCATTCGAATGCAATGGACAATAAGAGCCATTTAGATTATTCAGTGCTGATGAAAAAACAGCCATTTTGTATATCAATGAATCAATGAATGAATGAATTCTGTACTCCTACAGATTCTCTCATTATAAAAAGCAAATTGCAGATACAATGTAAAAAAGAGATTAATTTTGCAGTGTAGACAGCTTCAGTGGTTATAACAGGAGTTCCCTCTCGATACTTCACTCGTACTGCGTCTGAAAGACGCTTTGGGGAAAACTCCTTTTTCTCCGAGACTGAAGCATTTCAATAACGCAGTGTTACTGCACGGACATTGGTTCGTGCAGTGAGTAAAAAACTAACCTATGGCTCGGCAGCGGAGCTGCACGAACCTATGGCGAAGGCTCGCGCCAAATTCCGCCAGAATAGGCGGAGTAACTGGCTATATAAGCGCGCGTTTCGCCATAGGATCTCAGTTCCTTCTCCTTCAGCGATGATTTACAGCTCGCAGAGACTGACTTCGCTCTTAATAAGGAAGATACCTTCAAGCCTTGGAAGAATCCATCCGCCGTGAAACGAGCCCTCGCAGCGGATCCTCCTCCTGCTCGGCTGACTCTCCGCCCTCGCGTCTGTTCTGCCTGCAGCAGCTGCGGTCCTGATTCCCTGCCGCTATCCGGCGATCTACGGCTACCAAGGTCGAAAGAGCAAATTTCTATTTGGCGTTGTTACAAATGCCGCGCCGTTTCTGTCGCTCGTGCAGAGCCCCTCTGCACGCCGCTGATGGTCACGGCGAGTGCGTCTCATGTTTGTGCCCCGCCCATGCTGAGGCTGCGCTCACCGAGACAGAATGTTTCCATTGCGGGAATATGAGTCTCACCTCTCTGCACTCGCGGATAGCTTTCTTTTCAGAAAGTGACTCCGCCCCTCGCGCCCTCCCGCTTCCTTCCTCACAGGAGCCTGTGAGAAAAAAGCAGCGGGGCAGAGGATCACAGCGCACAGTGTTGGATGAGCCCACGCCGGCTGAGCCCCTGCATGCCTCACTCTCACCACATAGGGAGGACTCGCCCGTTCTCTTTCCTCACCCAGACCAGCGTACCTCTGTGGCTGCGAGCGATCTGGTCTCATTTGGAGGGAGCGAGTGCGAAGCAATGGATGTCAGCATGTCATTGGCTGCATCGGATGGGGAGGAGCTGTCGGGCTCATCGCATGACCCCGCCCCCTTTCCATCTACACAACCCAGCGCGACTGGCACTGGCATGGACGCCGAACTTTTCCGTGTCCTGACTAAAGCTGTTGAAGAGTTGGGTTTGGACTGGTCTCCGCCTGAGGAGCCCTCATGCAGTCATCTGGACAAATGGCTTCTGCCGGGGCGCCGCCAGGCCCCTCGTCAAAGAGCCTCGCCATTCTTCCCAGAAGTCCACGACGAAATAACAAAGTCATGGCGCGCTCCTTACTCAGCCCGCCTACGCGCCTCCTCTTTCTCCGCCCTCACTACGGTCGACGGCGCTGAAGAGAAGGGCTATGACAAACTGCCTCCACTAGATGAGTCTGTGGCCACACATCTCTGCCCGCCCACTGCCATTGGATGGAAGGCTAAAGCTGCGCACCCATCCAAGCCCTGCAGGAGAGATTGGCAATTGGCAGGTCAATGGCCAGTCTTGTGGTGCTGGAGTGCCACTTATGGCTTAATTTGACCGAGATCAAGGATGCAGATAAGGTCTCCTTCCTTGACTTACCAGTCTCTCCCACTGGCCTTTGCGGACCTGCAGTAGTGGGCTTCGCTGAGCGTTTTACTGCAGCGCAGAAGTCGTCCCAGGCAATGCAGCACTTCCTGCCAAAGCGCTCCAGCTCCGCCACGGCTCCTAGTCGCCCCAAGCCGGCGCAGACTCAGCAGGCTGCGAAGGCCACGCCCCCAGCTGCTCAACCAGCTCCCAAGCCTGAGCTGCGTCATCGATCCCGCTCGGCTAGACGCTACCCGTTTCCGAAGCGCCAAGGACCCCGGCCCAAGGTAGTGCTGGACCAGGTGCCCCCAGCGTCTTCCTGATCTCAAGGGCAGGAAGAGGGAGGGGCCATGTCTCGCTGGAGCCGGACCGGCCCCCAAGTTGCCTCTGTTAAGCCTTCATTCACCCCATTCTGTTCCGAGTGCCGAAGGCTGCATGTTTGTGTAAAACATGGTTGTGAATCGCGGTCCCGTTTTATTAGCGCCCCCACAGCCTACCGCTGTTATAGCAAAGAAAATAAAAAACAAATATTCTCAAAAAAAGAGCAAATTTCCTCTTCCACTATTGTTAAGCAGCGATCCCACGAGCAGTCAGCTGCTCGAACCAATGCAATCCCTCGCCACACGGGCCAAGGCCTGGCAGGCCATCCCCGGAGTGTCGAAATGGGTTTTGGAGAAAATAGAACAAGGTTACACACTTCAATTTGCTCGAAGACCCCCGTGCTTCAACGGAGTGGTCTCCACCTCAGTCCTCAGCAAGGACGCAGACGCCCTGCATGCAGAGGTGAAGAATTTACTGGCAAAAGGAGCCGTGGAGACGGTTCCCCCAGCTCAGAGCGATTCAGGCTTTTACAGTCGCTATTTCCTCGTTCCCAAGAAGGACGGCGGTCTCAGGCCCATCCTTGATCTCAGACGTCTGAATTGTGCCCTCAGCAGACGGCCATTCAGAATGATCACACTGAAACAGATCCTCTCACAAATTTGCCCAGGGGACTGGTTTTGTTCGCTGGATCTGAAAGATGCGTACTTTCATATCCAGATCGCCCCCATCACAGGCGATTCTTGAGATTCGCCTTCGAGGGAGTGGCGTATCAATACACAGTCCTGCCCTTTGGCCCAATCGAGGGATGAGCTAATACATCACAAATCCTTTCTCCTCAGCCACTTAGAGTGCCTGGGACTCAGGGTCAACCTTGCCAAGAGCAATCTGTCCCCCAGCCAACACATTTCGTTCCTGGGCGCAGTTTTCGACTCTGTTCAAATGAAGGCAGTCCTTGCATCGCAACGAGCCTTGGCCATTCAAAAGCTTGCGGCCTCCTTCAAAATCGGAGCCCTTCGCCCTCGCAAAGCTTTTCAGAAGATGTTAGGCCTTATGGCTTCTGCATCCCATTCATTCATTCATTCATTCATTCATGGAACAGGGCGTTCCCTAGACACAGTCTACAGAAGGAAGATGGTGTCGACAGATGCTTCCAACACGGGTTGGGGAGCACTGTGCGACGGCAATCCGGCATTCGGCCGTTGGTCGAAAGCGGAAAGCCGCTTTCACATCAACTGTCTAGAAATGCTAGCAGTGTGTTTAGGCCTTCAAACCCTTCTACCAGTCTTAAAGGGACATCACGTCTTAGTCCGCTCGGACAGCATGACAGTCGTGTCCTACATAAACCGTCAGGGGGGTCTTTCATCGAGACGTCTGTTCACTCTAGTGGAACGTCTCTTGAAATGGGCCCAGCTGAACCTGCGTTCATTGAAAGCAACACATGTACCAGGCAGGCTGAATCAGGGAGCAGACATGCTATCTCGGAGCAACGTCTCCTCAGATGAGTGGATGCTCCATCCCAAAACGGTTCAGGAAATATGGGCTGTCTTTGGCAAGGCGTAAGCATAACTCGTGCTAGACAAGTCATGGACTGCTTTAATTATGGGAAACCTTGTTTGCTTGCTTTCTGTATACAATTTATATCCATGTTGAATAACCTGCATGATACTTAAGACAACCAATGTGAAGTTTTGATTTTCTAATGAATAAAAAAGCAATAAACTAATTCATAAACAGTTATTAACTTGATTTGTCTCTGTAGCCTACAAGAATATAAATAGCTGCTTCCCCACACATAAAACATTTTTAATGTATTGTAATGTATAATTGAATAATCATTATTACAATACCAAGAGCAATAATAGACAATAATGATTCATCATAATATTGCAGTACCAGCTTGTAATTAATTCCTGTTTTTAAATGTATAATTCATATGCTTCATGTACGCTATTTACAATATGCAACAAGTTGTTTGTTGAGTTTGGTGATTGTTGTGTAAATATATGTCACAACTGAGCAGCATTAAAGGATAATGAATAAAAGAATAAACATTTCCTGATAATTTACTGACCCCATGTTCATGGTCTTTCTTCAGTCAAAAAGAATTTTTTTTTTTTTTGAGGAAAATATTCCAGGATTGTACTCCATGTGTGAGCTTCAATGGTGCCTAAAGGGTTGAAGGTCCAAATTGAAGTTTCAATGCAGCATCAAAGGGCTCTACAGTACATGATCCCAGC
Organism: Garra rufa; assembly: GCF_049309525.1. NCBI lineage: Eukaryota > Metazoa > Chordata > Actinopteri > Cypriniformes > Cyprinidae > Garra > Garra rufa. The sequence goes on from NC_133370.1 coordinate 33,674,904, forward strand.
CAGTGAATACGGGTCTTATATTGCAGAGCTAGTGCAAGATGAGCATTTGTGGTTAAAAAGTAAATCAATTGTTTATATTTTTAGAAAATTAGAATATTCACTAGATAAGACCCTTATTCCTCAGCTGGGACCGTGTATAGCCCTTTGAAACTGCCATTTAGTTAGCCACCATATTGAGAAAAATCCTGGAATGTTTTCCTCAAAAACCTTAATTTCTTTTCGACTGAAGAGAGAAAGACATGAACATCTTGGATGACATAGGGATGAGTAAATTATCAGGATTTTTTTATTCTGAATGTGAACTAATCCTTTAAACAGTCTGTGTAAGTAAACATGATGTAATGAAGTAATTAGTTAAATGTAAGTATTTGACATAAAATACAATACAGATACATTTATTAATCATATAAATTGCCCTTACAAAAGATAAGACAAGAAATTAATTACAGGGGGCAAACATTACCCTTTAATTTGAAAAGTTAACAACTGCCTTTCACTGAGACCATTTCAAAATTTACTGAAATGTATCATTTTGGTACTAATATGTAATGAGGTAATGAAATATACCTTTAAGTTACTAATATGCACCATTTAGGGTTAAATAAGGAACAGCGCTAATGCTATATAGCACTTAAAATTCTCCTACATTCATGTAAACATGACATGTGAAGGGGGGAATTACTAAATATTGTGGTCATGAACTGGATGAACAAGTGGAAGAATTCATTCCCACAATCGATTAATTTTTGGTCATAACTTAATTAAAATTATGGGAAAAATCATATATATATTGGCTATGATTTAACTGATACGAGAGAACACATAAATAAATCGTGGCCAAGAAGTTTCAAGGACAAATTCGTAATTCATGGCCAGAACAACTTTTTTTTCTTCATACGTCAATGACCTATTACTAAAATTTTTCAGTGACCATAGAGGTGTTCATAAAGGCATTAAATGTCGGTCATCATTTATTCCTGTCATCATGAGGGTGAGTAAATGATGACAGATTTCATTTTTGGAATGAACTATTCATGTAATTTGGTAAATTAATAAGGCAGCCGTGGCCTAATGGTTAGAGAGTCGGACTTGTAACCCAAAGGTTGCAGGTTCGAGTCTCAGGTCCGGCAGGGATTGTAGGTGGGGGGATTGAATGTACAGCACTCTCTCCACCCTCAGTACCACGACTGAGGTGAGTCCCTTGAGCAAGGCACCGATCCCCCAACTGCTCCCCGGGCGCTGCAGCAATGGCTGCCCACTACAGTGTGTGTGTGTTCACTACTGTGTGTGTGTGTGTGTGTGTGTGTGTGTGTGTGTGTGTGTGTGTGTGTGTGTGTGCACTTGGATGGGTTAAATGCAGAGCACAAATTCCTAGTATGGGTCACCATACTTGGCCTCACTTCACCTCCTTTCCTTTCCTTTCCTTTCCTTAAATGTGAATGAAGAGTTTGTGGGTTTCCAGGTGTTTTAAGAGAATAACGTGTCTTTTTCAGTTGTGTCTCCGAAGCTATTTCCCTGTCATAATTCGCAACAGTTCACTTAGATTTTTAATTTGCATTTCTGCAGTAATAGAGATTTTTTTTTTCCTCTAAGTGAAGCTGATAGCTTTCTTCCAGCAGAGATGTTCAGTAATGTAGCCTTTCATAATACTTCACATGAACACATGTTCATATTGTTAATGATTACTCATTCTAATGGAGTGAAATTCAAACAACACATATGCAGATGACAACACAAAGAATCACATTTGGAGAACAAAACTCTCACAAATAAACACCCTATTGCTGCTCCTCATGAGTTCACATCTCATTTCTTGCTCAGAGTGAAGCCTCTCTCTTTCTTTGAGAATGTCAGCATGCAATAATCTATTAGGATCAGTGATCTTTAGCAACCAAGAGCAGTCTCTCGCGGTTAAAGGGACAGTTCACTTAAAAATCATCATTCTTCAATTTACTCTCTCTGTATGTTGTTCTAAACATACATGACATACTTTCTCCATTATTGCAACATAAGGAACTGACTAGAACAATGTCTAAACTAGCATTGTGTTTGTTTTGTACATTTTTGTGTGAACTATCACTTTAAGTGGATTATCTGTAAGAAGGATTTCTGTTTTCAGGGTGGCTGATGGCTTTGATGAGCACAGGTGTCATCTTCTCTCATGTGATGTGAAATATTTATCACCAGGTTATGTCAACCAATTATAACGTGCAATGTGCAAACAGTGAATTATTAACAAGCGGCTGATATGTGGTACCTATTTTTGTTGCTAAAAGAATAGGATTTCTAATTCGTCTTGCAGGTTTTTTTTTTTTTTTTTGTGAAAGTATGGATCTGAAAAGTCAAACTGCATCCCAAAGATGAGAAAGTTGAGGTTAAATGTTGTGTTTACACTTTAGATATGAAGTTACTTGTGTTGTTGTTAAATAAATAATGTTTTTTTTTTTCCTCTGGGGTCCGTTCTTCGTACATCGCTTACTACATCCAAGATCAAATGACACATCCAAGATCAAATCATTGTGCTATGAGCTCGCTATTCCGGTTCTCCGAACGCACCTGTTGTTGATGATTAGTATAGCTGGATGAAGTAATTTGAGATCACTGGGTGGCTTAAAAGGGGGTACGTATCGATAGTAGAAACATTGATCGGCAACTCTTTGATTGGTCGGCGAACATGTCGAAGGAGCGTGCACAGTATTTTTCTGCAGCAGAGCAAGAACTCTTGATTGAGGGATTTCAGGAGTTTCAGAGTTTAATTAAAATGCAAGGGAACACTGCAAAGGCTGCAAAAGCAAGGAGAGAGGGCTGGCAAAAAGCAGTGAACAAATTAAATGCGTTAATGCTGCCCATGTTACATGTTTTTTCCTTGATATGTTATTTTATTTATTTATTTATTTATTTTTTTTACACTACCGTTCAAAAGTTTGGGGTCAGTAAGACTTGTAATAGTCTTTAAAGAAGTCTCTTATACTCATCAAGGCTGCATTTATTTGATTAAAAATACAGAAAAAAAACAGTAATATTGCAAAATGTTTTTACAATATAAAATGATGTTTTTTTATTTTAACATACTTTAAAATAGAATTTATTCCTGTGATGAAAAGCTGAATTTTTATCAGCTGTTACTCCAGTCTTAAGTGTCACATGATCCTTCAGAAATCATTCTAATATGCTGATTTATTATTAGAATGATCAATGTCGGATAATATCAACAGTTGTGCTGCCAAATACTTTTGGAACCTGTGATTTTTTTTCCCCAGGATTCTTTCATGAATAACAAGTTTAAAAAGTACAGTGTTTATTCAATACATACATACATATATATATATATATATATATATATATATATATATATATATATATATATATATATATATATATATATATATATATATATATATATATATAACAATGTAAATTATTTATTATTAACTTTTAATACATTTTTAATTATTACCTTAATTCATCCTTGGTGAATAAAAGTATTAATTTCTTAAAAAAAAAAAAAAAAAATGTACTGACCCCAAACTTTTGAAAGGTAGTGTAGATAGATAGATAGATAGATAGATAGATAGATAGATAGATAGATAGATAGATAGATAGATAGATAGATAGATAGATAGATAGATAGATAGATAGATAGATAGATAGATAGATGGCTCTTTTATTTTCCAGCTGTCTTTAATAAAATGGGGAGGCACACACCAAAAACAGTACACTCTGACTTTAACCTCTTTTCATAAAGAAAATACAAAGTCTATATTCATCAAATTGAGTGTCCATCTGAAGATGCATAAATGTTAAGCATGTTTCTAGCATGTTTAGCACATTGTTAGCATGTTGTAAGATATTGCTAGAACACTTTTCTAGCATGTTTTAGCATGTTTTTAGCTGTTAACCCTGTTGAAAAAAACAGCATATGCTGTTAGGTAGGTTTTAATGCTGGGATGCTAGTTAGGTCGGTTTTGATGCTGGTTTAAGGCATTAAGGACCAGCATAAACCAGCTAAGGACCAGTTTAAACCAGCATCAAAACATACCTAACCAGCAAAAAGTTAAAACATAACTGTGGTTTATCACACCTGAGTTCAGTTTCTCTAGCCACACCCAGGCCTGATTACTGCCACACCTGTTCGCAATCAAGAAATCACTTAAATAGGACCTGCCTGACAAATTGAAGTAGACCAAAAGATCCTCAAAAGCTACACATTATGTTGAAATGCAAAGAAATTCAGGAACAAATGAGAAAGAAAGTAATTGAGATCTATCGGTCCGGAAAAGGTTATAAAGCCATTTCTAAAGCTTTGGGACTCCAGTGAACCACAGTGAGAGCCATTATCCACAAATGGCGAAAACATGGAACAGTGGTGAACCTTCCCAGGAGTGGCCGGCCAACCAAAATTAGCCCAAGAGCGCAGCGACGACTCATCCAAGAGGTCACAAAAGACCCCACAACAACATCTAAAGAACTGCAGGCCTCTCTTGCCTCAGTTA
>NC_133370.1:33679896-33699098 GCF_049309525.1 Garra rufa
CCGGTTGGCTAATTGCTAATTTATAATGCGAGCATGTTTATCTTCCTTTAAACGTTTACGCAGAGCTAACATGTTATGTACTACTACAACAACTAAACTAAATATCTCCATTTTGTATAGATTACAAAGAACACAAAAGTGCTCAACATTTTACTCAGGATTGTTTTTCAAAAACACTGACTGGAATTAGGACGCTTGAGGAGGGTTCAGCTCCGTCTGTGTTTACCTGGACTCAAAGACCTCACGAAAAGAAAACCTTGCGATTGTAAATGAAAAAGATATTCTTTTTAAATGATGTTTTAAAGATTAACATGTTTAATAGTTTGTGTTAAGAGCCTGCAGTTAGATCGTAAGCCTCTTTCAGACAACATGTTAAGTCATACAAAAAACAGTGGGTTGAAAGTTTATTTTTATGCAAAGCGATCAAAAGATAACATTTATTTATTAGTTTGCCATGTAGTGTTTGATGTCAACCCCTTTTAAAATCGCAAAATGATATTCAGAACATTATTTTTTTGTTTCTGTCTTGCTTTAGACAAGGAAAATGTCATGTTTATCGTAATTTCATAATAAAGGTCGGGAAGACGCTTATGACCTAGCTGCAGGCTCTTAACACAAACCATTAAGCATTTTAATCTATATAACATCATTTGAAAAACTCTGTGTAAGCGTTTAAAGGAAGATAAACATGCTCCCATTAGAAATTAGCAGTCTTTCCACAGTCATTTTCTCAAAAAATGCAATATTGTTACCTGAAAGTTAGGTTATATGTCCTGTCGAACAATCCACGTTTTCTGGAGCTCTTTGTCCTGTGGAAAAATGTGAAATAACCTATTATTTTACGGCTATACGATCTACATCCCGGTACGCAACAATGCGCCACAGTGGGCGCTGCTGGACTACTATCCCTCACAGCCTCGTTTTCGATTCAAAATGGCAGCGGGCTGAATAAGGCGTATAGTTTACTGTTTTGCAATATGCACAGATGTGCTCTTTTTTCTTCTTATTTGAATAAAAAGCAAGCTAAATAGTCCATGCAAGATTTAATATTTTAAATAGATTAAAATAAATATTTCTACAGTACATCTGGACTCTTCATCTAGTTTTTTTCAGATAGCATTAATTTATGCATTAACTCTAAAGTCTTAATTCTCAAACTGCATGAATATAAGTTGAAGAATGCAATATATTGCCGAAATGTTAAATTGGGAAATTAATTAAACAAATGAGGCTATTCTTTTATGCAGTATAAATATTGTATACCAAAAGTTTAAGCTATTCTAAAGTATTACTACAGAATAATATAAAAAATTGTGTAATATAAAAAGTCGTGTGAGCAGGACTATTAATAACTGTAGCGGCCCAGCAGAGATGAGCCACTATCCAGAGGGGGGCGAATTAATCGACGCGCAAGTCCATGGTTAATCTTTTTCTTTGCTTTTTTCACCAAAACATAGTGCTTAACATTCAGTTGCTAAAACATTAGCTCCAATCTTTCAAACCCGCGGACCACACGGTCTAAAAATTGTGTCCGCTCCCCTTACTCTAGCTCCACCTACTCCTCACCTGCCCTAAATGCAGAGTCGTCATTAAATAATAAAAGTCCCCAATACACAAACTCGTTACATTCAAAACAAATAATCAAATAAACACAAATAATTATAATTAACAAATTAAACAAACTAAATTGTATTCAAATTATTAAATCAGTCCATTCAATGAAACAATAGAAAAAGAAATGGCTCCAACAATAACACTGTAAAAACCAATCTGAAACTTAAAAAAAAAAAAACAACAACTGTCAGTTGTGGTTGCCAGAACTTTACCGTAAAAATATGGTAGCAACATTTTAGGTTTTATAGATTTAACTCAAATTTACATTTAAAAACTGTAATTTCATTAACTGACATAAAGTTAATATACCAACCTGCTGAAGTACTGAAATCTGTTTTGTACTTTGTACCTTGTAATACATGGTGGTTCAATGTATTACAAGGTATAAGGTACAACACAGATTTCAGTAAGAAGGTTGCAATGAGAAAGTCACATGATGAACCAAAGCCCATTACAAGCAACTTTTAAATATAAACATGCATAAGAGTTGCGCAGTGTCATTGAAACAAACACTAAACATCATTATGGTAACACACATGAAACTGAAATACTGCACAATCTAATGTACACAACTGATAAGAAAAAAAATTCAACAGATAAAAAAACATCAAATGTGAAATGTAATGCATGGAATTCTGGGAATGTCAATTTGTGTTTTTTTTATTTATTTTTTTTCACTGTTAATTATATGTTAAATTATACTGTATATTACCATAAAATTGCATGTAATGTCCAATACAGTTTTTCCACCGTATATAGTAGGGGAACTTACCGTTAATCAATTATTAGGTTTTTACTGTAGCATTTTTACAGCCTTTTACCGTTAAATTGTTAAAGCTTTATTGATACTAAAGCACTCACAATGCTAACACAACTGTAAATATGATCTAGTTTTGGTCTTGCTTTATGCTACTATTATTACTTATGTTAGTAAAACTAGCTAATCAACCAAACAAACCGACATGAGAAGCTCAAATTAGCTTAATTAAATTCTCATGAAGTAAAGTGTTTCTGTTATTATATGCAGGGGGTTAATTAAAGGGCTGGTAATTCCTGTCACTCTTATCTGCTCAACACTTAAAGCAGAACTTTAGCAAGGTCAATGAATGTTTGACCACAGTCTAAAGTGTTTTTAATGGAAAATGAAATGATTCTCAAGTGAAGCTCAGAGATCTGGAGCAAATATTCTGATATAAATTACATGATTCCTCATATCTGAGGCATATTACATATTATATGTAAATACATGGCAAATAAATAAAATGTATGTTCAGAAGTTACAGGTCTCTACAATTTGTAATGTTTTTGTTCCTTATGCTCATTAAGACTACGTATTTAATCAGCAAAATAGAAAAACCAAAACAACCGCTTTATATTTTCATTTATTTTAAAATGTAATTTATTTCTGTGATGGCAAATCTGATTTTCTGCAGCCCTTTCTATTGTCTCACTGTTAGACCTTAACAGGCATTTTTACAGTATTTCACTCTTAATTCTGCAGTTACTTACTGTAGTCTAGATTGTAGTATACTGTAAAGATGCAAAGGACTAAATTGAAAACCATGTTAACTTACTTGATTTTAGAAACCAACTTACTACACAACGTGAAACATATTATCAGCGGCCCTGGGCTTCACCTGGACTGAAGCACAGGCTCTACTCTTCAGCACAATGGTAACCTTACAAAACAGACAAAAAGAAACTTAAAATCCCAACAGAACATTCAACACTAGCAGATCTCTCCTATATTATTGTGTATAAAAAAAACATAGAATAACACTTAATTTCAGCTTTTACTATCCTTTTATTGAGATCAAAATAACGTTTTTCCCACTGTTAGGTTTTACAGTAAACAGTGTATTGCCTTTTTCTACAGTTTGTTTGCCATAAAACTAATTTACAGTTTATTACTGTTAAAATTTATGTTGTGGGTGTGTCTTTTTAATCTTACATGATTAACCCTTTCAACCCCAGAGTAAAATCCTGAAGTGTCCACACTAAACAGAGAAAAAGTAACACTGACAAGGTTAGTGTAAGTGATTGCTGAGTATTGATGATCACTGAAGTAAAAAGGAACAAGAACAGAACAATGAAAAGAGATGAGCAGAGACACAAGAACTACAACTGATTTCCAGCTATTACATATTATTACACGTATTACTAACCAGTTTGACTTTATTTGTCATATGTCATACATCTACAGAAGCTCTTATTGAGAATTAGCAGAGGTTCAGATGGTTGTTCTATTGCAAATGTTTGGTCTAAATTACCATTTTGGTGGTCAGTGTTTGCTTCAGTTGGGCTTCTGACTTCTTCTTTTTTTAAATCAGGTATGTCTTTGGTTGTTCTATTTTCACCAGTTTCATTCAGAATCTAATTACTTATCGAATGTACTACGTCACTATGAAACTACAACAAGAGTTATAATGAAGGGTTTTTGAACACGTTGTGCTAAAACAAAAATACAAAATCAACATATGAATCTCAACAATGGTAGCAATTTAGTAAACAGAGAGAGCGAGAAACTTTTAATATCACAAAACAGGCTACAAAAAGTCACAACAAAAATACCAGCTAAACAATAAAGGTAAATAAAGAAAATAGTAAGACCACACAGCTGCATAATTTATTCATGCTGGGAGTTTCATTTTATCCCAGCATGCATTGTGGCATGAAAATTTTATCACCATTGTTGAGATTCTTGTGCTGATGGTTGATGTCTGTGAGTGTCTAAGAAACAAAAGGAGTTCAAAATGTTTTTTTTTTTTTAATTGTACAAAAAAAGGTTAGTTGTCATACTACATTAGTAAATGTAAAACACCAGCACCCAAATTAATATTTAACACTGGATGAGATCAGAAATGCATCCAATATAATTGTAACATTATCACAACATACTCATAAGATCATTTTTTTTTCTTGCTATAACAAATTTACTTTTTGAACATATAGTTAAAGTAAACAGAAAGTGTCTCATGGTGAGATAAGCTTCAAGGGTACAGCTAAAGCAAACACTGACCTCAATAACGGTAACTACTAACTTTATTATTTTCAAGAAAACTTGTAATTTTCAATAAAACTAACCTGGTTTCACACTCTGGAAGTCAGTTGTTGTTCTTGTGTTTCTGTTTGTTTCTCTTTTTTCTGTTCTTGTTCCTCTGTCCTTCAGTGATTCTGCTTGTTATGATCAGGTATTCATCAGGGTCTGAAATTACTCACTTCCTTTCATTTACTCCATCAAGTAAACTAATGTAAGGAATAGTGAATGAGGGTATAGGGTGTGATTTTGAACACAGCCTCTGAGTGTTTACTTTGAGCTCTGTAAAGTTGCCATATATATTCATGTAGGCTGCTTACTTGAAAATGACAAATATTACCCAGAATGCATTGTTTTCAACAATATATTACTGTTTTTATAGAAAATTGTATGTTACTGTCAGAATTTGGGCATTTTTTCAGTCCCTGTTTAGTTTCTTTGCCTTTTGGTTTCCCTTCCATTTTGTTCTCTTCTCAGTAGGTGTTTTGTGTATTCTTATGCCTGTGTTTTCTTGTTCCTATTGGATTTTCCTGACTTTCTATCATCATGGGTCTCATTACAATCACCTATGACAACTAGTCCTTCAGAAATCATTCTAAAATGCTGATCTAGTGCTCAAGAAATATTTATTCTGTGGAAACCGTAAATATAATGTTCAAAAGAACAGCATTTATTTGAAAAATAAATCTTTTGCAAAATTATAAACATCTTTCCTGCCACATTTGATCAGCTTGATGCATCATTGCTGAATAAAAGTATAATTTATTTATAAATAAATGAATAAATTGAACTGACCCCAAACATTCGAAAAGTAATGTATTTGATTACAGGGATTCTAATTATTTATTTTGCAATTTTATAAAATAAGTCCAGACTTTAACATGAGACATGGTTCGTAAGATTACCAATCTAACATCTGGTTAGTGATCTGCTTGGATTCAATCTTTTCTATGCAGAGAAAGACCTGACTAGCTAAAAAGGTTAAACTTTTTCTATAATCCTCTTGTGTCTTAAAATGGTACATCTACGGAAATTATAACAACCACAGGGTTGAAAAAAAAAAAGAAAAAAAAAGAAACATTCACTGATAGATTTTTAACTGTTCTGTTCATGACATTTGACATTCTTCACAATTTCTCCAGTGCTCCAAAAGAAAAGAACAAACAGTTCTTTTAAAATGTGTTTTGCATATTTAAAACAGTCTTAAATTGTTGCAAAAAAAAGTGTACACTGACAATTCACATTTCTTGTTCATCCTTAGTTTTATCTTATCTGTTTAATACAAAAATGATAAGTTTGTAATCAAGGAACAAACCAGCATTTTTTACGCTGAGCTAATGCGATACCTGCCCTCCAGCAATGTGAACGCTTTAGTATCATTTTGACATTTTCTGTTTTATGTAACCTCATGCATTACAAATGAGCTTATTATAAATAACAAATGTCCAAAAGGTTTTTTAAAATGGCCATGAAACTGTCTGGTTTTAGTGTCAGTAGTAGACTGGCAGGGAAGGAAGAGTGTAAGATGAAGATCTTTGGAGCAATAGGTGGAGTAAAGCTCTGGTGAGAAAAGGCACAAAAAAGATGTAAAGGTGGTAAAAGGAGGGCAGGGGAGTGAGAGAAAAAAATAAGAAGTGTTTTAAGAAAAGTATGTGAAATATAACAGAAAGTGCCTGTACAGTCACCTCTGGTTAGGAAGGACATGTGAAGCTGAAAAACTTTTCAAGTAGTTTGTAAATGGTGCATGTTCGAATCAAGGCAAACAGTGTGCTTAGTAATCACAGCGGGTTGTACACTGCCTCTTTTCTTCTGCTGAGTGGCACTTCACTCAGTTGTTTGTCTGCACAAGAAGCTTTTCCCGTCACAGGTTGACGTCTGGGACGTGACCATGTGTGACCCGCCAGTACTGACTGCCATTACCTCACAGGTTGAAGGTGCAAAATTGCACCATTCTGCCTTTAGAACTAGTATTTTGTCAACAGCTAGTAAAGTGACTAGACTTGTTGGCCACTGTCCTCATCAGTTTTCTTTCTGACTGATGATTAAATATGGCAGATAAAAAAACTGTGCACTTCCTCTCCAAATCAACGAAGTGTTAGATTATGTAACAATTTCCAAGTCAAGATGTTCTCTCAAGAATCCAGTCTGTTTAGTGTTCCCTTTTTTTTTTTTTCTTCTTTTTTTTTTGAGATTTATACATTATCTTTGTTAGTATAGGACAATATTTGGCTGAGATACAACTTTGAAAATCTGGAATCTAATGGTGTAAAAAAATATTGAGAAAATCTCCTTTGAAGTTGTCCAAATTAAGTTCTTAGCAATGCATAATCAAAAGTTTTGATATTTTTATGGTAGGAAATTTGCTAAATATTTTCATGGAACGTGATCTTGACTTAATATCCTAATGATGTTTGGCATAAAAGAAAAGTCAATAATTTTGACCCATACAATGTATTTTTGGTTATTGCGACAAATTGCTAATGCAACAACTCTACTTAAGACTGTTTTGTGGTCCAGGGTCACATATTTCACTTGAAAAATGTCATTTTGTCAGTATACACAGCTACTTGTTTGATGGTCTTCAAAAGGAAAACATGCTTATATATATAAAGAGATATATGTATATGGTTATAATGAGATATATTGTTTTTTATAAAAATAATGAATCCTATATTAAGAAGTGAAAGTATATGTTTTAATGATTAACTACCTGGTACATTTAACGTACATTTTGTGGTTAACAGGCAATGCCGAACGAGCAATGCAGAGTGTGCCTGTGTGTGTTTTTGTTCACAAATACAGGTATGTTAATTGATGTCTTAAACAGAAAAATATGACTGTACAAAAATGTATACGAATTTCACTTTCTATTATTGTTAAATATTATTGCCATTGTTGTTTATACTATTATATGATTATACTATATATGGTATTATATTATTATTATTATATATAATGTAAATGTGTGTATGTGTAAATGTTATGATTGGTGCCTGCTCTTTCCGGTGATGCTGTTAGTGGAGAGAGGCAATGCTGAATGAGCAATGCTGAGTGTGCCGGTGTGTGTTTTTGTTCACAAATACAGGCACTACAATTAAATCACCCGCATCAAAACCAGTTTGTGTGGACAGTCCTTTATTTCTAAAAAAAAAAAAAAATTACACAACGCAGAGGGACAACCGCTACAAAACTGGTGCCGTGACCCGAATCCGAGACCCGCTCAGAGCGGGTGTGGTAGGACCTGGGTGTGAGGGCTTACATTGGTGCCGTGACCCGGATGGGAGTGAGGTTTAGGAGGGTGAGTGTAACGGAGGCCAGCTAGTAGGAGCTGTGCGGGTAAACCTCACTCCCCTGATCTCAAGAGATGCACTAGCGACCAAAACTAGAGGTTGCAGCCTTTTAGCCTCCTTGTTAGTGCGTCCGCCTCTCGTGCTGGAGACCCGGGTTCGAGACCCGCTCAGAGCGGGTGCGGTAGGACCCGGGTGTGAGGGGTTACACCTATATAGAACGAACATGTAGGTATAAGGGAACAATATGTTAAATTTGGGTAATAAGGGGGTAACAAGCCAGATATGCAACCTGCAATTAACTACATAAGTATACTGAAATTACGTGTACGTTTCTGTAATTATAGTGTACCTATTAAAGAACGTACATGTAGGTATACGGTAGGCTTGGGCGGTATTACGGTAATATGGTATACCGCGGGATCTAAAAATAGCAACGGTTTCAGTTTCAATACCGTTATACCGTCATAAAAGAATGCACTTATATAGGAGACAAGGATTAAATATTAAATATAATTTATTTAATGCCTAAAAATGCGTAGTGATGCGCGGATGGTGGTTATATCCGCGGGTCGGGTGGGTCAGGTAATAAAAAAATGCATTCTGATTATTTGCGAGTGGATGAGATAAATCAATAATGATGCTAATATTAACTACATTTTCTAAAACATGAACGTGTTTTATGTACTTTTTTCATCAGGCAGACGATTTCATTTGTGTAGATTTTGTAGAAACGGTGACATTCCCTATAAAGTTTGAAGGGAGTTATGCCTGTGCTAATGCTATTGAGCACGGCAATGCAGTGCTCGGCTTCGCGTTTACCCACTTCTCTGATGCGCATCTTTCCAAAATCATGACAGTCCAACGCATGAATAGCTAATTCAATCGCGTTAATAAATTGAAATATTCTCTAATACCACCCAGTAAAGACAGCGATGTGGTCAGGACCGTGGCGCCGCGGCGGCTTCTTTTGAAATATATTTGACGATTTGCCTAATGCGCCCGCTGTGTCCACAGATGCTGCCTGTTCATTCATACGCGAGAGCATGTCAGGCTAGGCACGCAGTGGTATAATAATAATTATTATTGATTATTTGAATCAGTAGATTATAACGAAAACAATACCTTAAAAATGAAAAGCAGCAGATTTTTACCATCAGACATTTCTTAAACTGGTGAACCCCTGTAAACTTCAGTCCAAGCATGCGTTTGAATAGTAAGTTCAGAACGGCTCTAATACAGAGAAAACCCAACCGATTTTGTCAGAGATTGCGGAGAGTCGCATCCAGATGTCAGTTATTCTTTTCTGCTTGGATTTGGCTTAAAATCATGAGTGATAAATGTGCAGCGATGTGCAGATCAAATGAATCAATCTGCTGTTAAAAATGAACCATCCGTTTCATCAGGATTACAATAGGCTAAGTGTAATACGACGATCAGGTGCAGTTATCTAAATCAGAGAAAAATATAGGAGCGGGTGGATAATTTATTTGAAGTCATCAAGTGACAGCGTGGAGGAGAAAGAGAAAGATGGCGAGTCACGCACCAAGTGACCTGGCGCGCGTTTCCCAAAAGCATCGTTAGCCAACTATGGTGGCAAGTTCCGTCGTTACCAACATAGTTCAAATATTCGGTGTTTCACGACACCAGTTCAAACCAACATTCGCAAATAGCGTCACAATCTATTTCTTCCATTTAAACTAAATATAAATGCTATGTATTTTTGTGCGTCCTCTATAAGCACCGTTTAGGAGTAGTGCGTGTGCATTTTGCCTGAGGGAACCCCGGTGTATGACGTAAGAGGGAACCCGTGATGAATCAAACATCAAATAAAGCGTAATGACAGGGGGGAAAGAAATGAGTCATTAGATGCCATATTCAATATAGCTGCATTTTTGAGATCCCTAATCAGTTAAATAGCCGACGTTATCACTCGGTTACGTCATTGACAACTGCCCTGCATTGTTGAACTAATGTGGTTCAAACGATGGAGATGCGACTGTGTTCGGGAAACACTCGTGAGCTAGTTCGTTTCCACAACAATGCATCGTACTATGGAGGTTAACCAGCGAGTTATGTCGTTCTACGGGAAACGCACCCCAGGATGTTTATGTTAATTTTATTCTGTTTGACTGTTGTATTTGCCCTTTTCTTTTTTTACTGCTATTTGTTGTTAATAAAAGTTGTCAACATTGTTGTAGTGTTTGGTATTCAGTTTCTTAACGGTATAGGCACAAGCCAACAGTTTGGTGACGCTGTCTGAGCCTTACGTCATTTTTTTATTTTTTATTCACGGTAATACCGTATACCGGGGTAAAATAGGGAGGTAAAACGGGGTAAAATTTGGGTAATAAGGACAACCCAGATATGCAACCTGCAATTTACGTGTACGTTTCTGTAATTATAGTGTACCTGTAAAGAACTTACTTGTAGGTATAAGAGAACATGTTACGTTTTGATAATTGGGCATACAACCAGATATGCAACCTGCAAAGAACTACGTAAGTAAACTGAAGTTACGGTGTTAACAGGTATCTACTCTATTACTGTGCCAGGCATAAATCGTGAGTTTGGTGTATCTATACGTAAGCTTTTTAAAATTACTGGGAAATGATACTCTTGTTCCATGTAATTCCAGGGTAAGTGCGACATCTGCGGGTTGTAAATTAAAGTGGCGATTGTTACCCTCTTGTTCAACGAAGTTACAGGGTAGGTACAATACATATTACAACGTGAACCCATAATAATTCGTATGTATTTTACGTAAAATGTGATTCTGCAAAACGTACATTTATTTATGTTTTTATAGACACTAAACGTACAATACTGACATATGCATCATCTAAACATTTAACGTTACTACTTTTTATGAAACTGCTTTTTATAACATTTAATTCTGTTCTGTGTGATTTCTGTTGCCAGCTCATTTCCAAGAATAGGTCTACATAATGTTATCAAGACTACACTTTAAACCCTTAAAATAAATAACATTTCTGCAGTCGTTTAATCATTAATATTATGTTAACTTTGTTTGCCGTGGTGGAACACAAAAGGTGTTTTCTCTGACATGCTGTGACTAACAATAGAACAATAAAATACACCGAACACGCATCATAATTACAAAATGACCCAGATCTTCAGAATCCATACGATTTGCGAGGACCAGAACCAAATTCAAGCCATTGTCCAGCGATCTTCATCTCCATCCCGAGCAGCCAGTCCAGCAGCATCAGCCATAAACCCACACTTAAGTGCATTTTGCGACAGGAAAAGCGGACGTTCATTGGCTCTGGCCAGCATTCGGCACATATTACGACATGCCGTGTTTCTGGTGAGATGTGTTGGAATGATGCGCGGCGACTTCGAGGAGTGGATCAAGACAATAATCTGGATAATATTTTCAGCGATTAACAATTTAAATTCTGCTCTCATCTCAAACCTACTGTATTCCGCAAGAGAGGACTGCAGCTGCAAACGCATCGTTATTTGGATTACTTTTTTGTACGGCTGTTGACATTTTTGCAATAAATAAATGATTGTGATTGCACTTTGCTGTCTTTCATATTTTTATTACTGTACAGTCATAGTTAACATTAGGTTTAGAGGTAGGAGTGGGATTAAAATATTTTATATATTGCAAATGTATTTTGAAATAGGTTGTTTTTTAAATAAAGGTTTCAGAGTCAAGGATATCAGATATGTATTGTACCTACCCTGTTACTTCATTGAACAAGGCGGTAACAATCGCCACTTTAATTTACAACCCGCAGATGTCGCACTTAACCTGTAATTACATGGAACAAGAGTATATTTTCCCAGTAATTTTAAAAAGCTTACGTATAGATACACCAAACTTACGATGTCTTCTAAGTTTTTAAGTAATTCCATTAAAAATTATTTGTATATCTGTTTGCTACCTCCATATTACTCAAACGTTCTCTAACAATATAAATACGAAACATACACCGTAATTTCCGTTTACTTACGCAGTTCTTTGCAGGTTGCATATCTGGCTTGTTACCCCCTTATTACCCAAATTTAACATATTGTCCCTGTATACCTACATGTACGTTCTTTAATAGGTACACTATAATTACAGAAACGTACACGTAAATTCAGTATACTTATGTAGTTAATTGCAGGTTGCATATCTTGCTTGTTACCCCCTTATTACCCAAATTTAACATATTGTTCCCTTATACCTACATGCACGTTCTATATAGGTACACTATTATTACAGAAACGTACACCGTAAATTCAGCTTACTTATGTAGTTCTTTGCGGGTTGTAATCTAAAGTGTTACCAAAGTTTTCAGTTTGAAATTGTAGAAATGTTCTATTTAAAGCCAGCTGTAATTAATTAAAAAATTTAATTTAAAAAGAAACATGTTTTAACATAATTTACAAAACTATTAGAGAGCATTTTGTCCTTAAAACCACAGTTTACCAAACATAGTCTCAAAAACATGGTGTTTCCTAGCCTCACAAACATGTAACCAATCCCTTCATCTTGTGGGGTGGAGCTTAATATTATTAGCAAAGCGTTTCTACCTAAGGATGTTGATTTTTAAAAGGCAGCCGTCTGAGATGGCAAATGGGAATATGGTTTGTGTAACATTTGCAACACATTATTAGCTGTTTGATAACGTAGTAGAGCCAAAGGGTAATGATATCAATTATCGTTATGTGTGTGTAAGAGAGCATTAAAATGCACTGCAATTCTGATACATAGATGACCCTGTATAATTTGATCTTACCCTTCTTCAAAATCAGTTTCTGGGTCAAACATATAAGCCTGAATTATGTCAATATTACCACTTGTCATTGATAGTGTGTGCAAGGGCTGCCCCCTAATAGTCGACAAACCGGTAGTCAACGAGAAGAGGAAAGTGAAGAGAAATATGTAAGTAGTAGCAACCTAATGTAGCAACCAAAAAGGTGTGCGCTATTGAAGTGTCTGAGTGTGGAGGCTGAATAGTAGTGTGCTCAGCACATGACAGATGGAGGTCACTTGCTCTTAAAATACTCCGTCATTTTGGTCATACAGATAAAGTAATACATCTTTTGAATCTGTAAAGACTCTATGTTTATTTGTGTGCACTCACAATAACAACGAAACATTGTGCTTTTGTAAAATAATGAAAGCAAACATAATGCGTTTTCTGCCGTATCGGTCTCTGCGAACTTGACCGTAAAACTCTGTACTTGTCTTACAGACATGAAAAATATAGTCTATTTATAGAGTGAAATGTCTACTTTTAAGTGAACCAATTCAAATAGAAAAAATTCTCAAATAGAAATTGACGATTTTGCGTGATCTTGGATCATTCGGTTCTTTGACGCTCATCCGGGACTTGCTGTCATAGCAACAGATCCGTAAGCGTAAACCTGCTCTGGAGCAGGCTTACTTTATGTAAACAGGATTAGATCGCGGCCACTCAGTTATGTCCGCTTCATTTATATGAAAGCAACAGCGATATTATATTACAAGTCAAAGATGACCGCACATATATGTGATGCAGGGTAATTTATAAAAAAATAAAAATAAATGCTGTCTGTCGTTTGAAAAGTGCAAATGTGACTTAAACATAGTTTGTGTAGTTTGTGTAACACTGTTTTTCCATAAATAAATATTATCAGCGTAACTAAAGATAATGCAGTATTTGATTCTCTTATTGATTTCATACAGATACATACAGGTCATTTTCTAAAAAAGGGAAATGTACTATTAATCATTCTATTTCATTTGATTATTTCACATTTAATTTATATTTTAGAGTAGTAATAGTAAATTACTTTGTGGAATCAAGATGAGAGACCATGGCTATAAAAGCGAAGGTGGATTTACCTAGAAGCTTTTGTTTCTTTAGCTCAGTATACTCTATTTTTTGCTGGAGACTTCTCTTACAGAGCAAATGGATGTCACCCAGTTTCATTTATAGAGACAACATTTAATGGTCAATACGTGTCATAAAGGAAGTAAAATTAATTACAAGACTGTCCACCTCTGTATCAGGCCTCTCTGCATGCAACTCACACTGCAGTCAGAAATAGAAGTACACAAGTAGATACAAATTCAGGCCAAATTATGCATGCACTTACAGGTACTTCCTCCAAACCACAGTCATCTGACAGGGTTGCTTCACTGTCCCGTGCAATGGAAACAAAATGGTCTTACAAAGGGATGTGGTACTGCCCACACACACACTTTTTTTTTTTTTTAATTTATACCAATAGGCAGTATTGAACTTCAGAGTAAGCAAATTATATATATATATATATATATATATATATATATATATAATCCCAATTTACAGTGCATACTTCAGTCACACAGTGGGAACAGTTAAAAGTCATGGAGTGTTATGCAAAACTACACACACAAAAAAATAATAAATAAATAAATGTTAAAGTACAAAAAGCATTTTAATTAAGGCAACAACCAAATATTTTACATTGTACAAATATAATTCTAAGCTCATTTACCAGTTATGAAGGTGCTGCTGCACCCCGGCTGCTGGTCTAAGGAAGAGCTGCCCCCAGGGATGCCCTCAACAATGGGTCTAGTGGCATTCAACCCTAGGGCCAGCTCCTCTGCCGGGGTGTGAGGGGGAGCAGGACCACCACCTATCTTTTTTTGCTCTGCCCTTTTCTTGGTTGCTGTTATAAACAAACAAACAGATTTTTTCAGAGTCTCTTTTCAAGAGACTAAAAGCAATATAGGTGATAAATATTGCCATTCTGTAGAATATTCTTATATTTCACTTTTACTTGTTCCTATATTCTAGTGGGTCCTGTTGTGACTCTAATGTGAAAGAGGATTCCCTTTTCTCTTCCCTGTAATATAATATAATTCCCTTTAAAATAATATAATTTTGGGCTCTTGAAAAGGGACTGAAATAATCTGTTTGTTTGTTTATAACAGCAACCAAAAAAAGGGAAGAGAAAATATAATATAATATAATATAATATAATATAATATAATATAATATAATATAATATAATATAATATAATATATTATAATATAATATAATATAATATAATAATATAATATAATATAATAACTTACGAGTTTAAATTGTCTCCTTCGACATGTTCGCCGACCAATCAAAGAGTTGCCGATCAATGTTTCTATTATCGATACGTAGCCCCTTTTAAGCCACCCAGTGATCTCAGATTACTTCATCCAGCTATACTAATCATCAACAACAAGTGCGTCCGGAGAACCGGAATAGCAAGCTCATAGTTAGCGCGATGATTTGATCTTGGATGTGTCATTTGATCTTGGATGTAGTAAGCGAGGTACGAAGAATGGACCCCAGGGGGAGTGAGCAGACACAGACTGATATACACAGAAAACAGGGCGTGGTAACAAATGAGATAACAAGGGGGAAATACAAATATGGGCATGACCAAACCAAAAGGAACAAAACTAAAGGGGACAACACAGACTAAACCAAATGCATAGGAAACATGTGGGGAAAAACACTAGGAACAACAAGACAAACTAGACTAGAATCCTGACATTACCCCTCCCCAAAGGCGTGTCTCGTGCCCAATAACATCCATAGGGGAGGGAGGGTGGGCGCCCTGGAGACTGCTAGGCAGGGATACAGGGGACACAGGATACAGGGGCGGTTTCCAGTGCGGATCAGGGAGCTCAGGAGGCCATGGCGGGTCAAACAGTCCAGGAGGCCATGGCGGATCTGGGGGCTCAGGAAGCCATGGCCAGGTAAACAGTCCAGGAGGCCATGGCGGGTCTGGGGGCTCTGGGTGCCATGGCCAGGTAAACAGTCCAGGAGAGGCATAGCCCCCCAAAATTTT
Organism: Garra rufa; assembly: GCF_049309525.1. NCBI lineage: Eukaryota > Metazoa > Chordata > Actinopteri > Cypriniformes > Cyprinidae > Garra > Garra rufa. The sequence goes on from NC_133370.1 coordinate 33,695,660, forward strand.
CTTGGGGGAAACCAGGGCGTAGCCCACCCAGGAGAGCACGGAAGGGCATGCTGGAGAAAGCGCCGGCTCTGGAGGGCGGGCTCTGGACGGCGCTCTTTAGGAGCGGGGTCTGGACGGCACTCTTGAGGAGCGGGCTCTGATCGGCGCTCTTGAGGAGCAGGCTTTGGAGGGCTGGATGACCCCAGTGGAGACTCTAGAGGGCTGGGCGTCTCCAGCGGAGACTCCGGAAGAGCAGGCTCTGGGCGAGCGGTCACTGGAGGGCGCTCTGGCGGCGTGGTCACTGGAAGGCTGGGCGGAACCAGCGGAGACTCTGGGAGGCTGGGCGGAACCAGCGGAAACTCTGGAAGGCTGGGCGGAACCAGACTTAACACAGGAGGTGCTGCTTGACTTACTTCAGGTGGTGGTGCTTGACCTGACTCAGGAGGTGCTGCCTGACTTGACTGTGCAGGAACTTCAGCTGTGACTTGACTTGATTGAGCAGGAACAGCAGCTGGTAGGGCGGCCGTGATGGTAGCAGACTCTAACTTGTCGGCAGCCATCTTGGGTACAGACTCTGACTTGGCGTCCATCTTGGCCGGGGGCTCAGGCTTGGTGGCCATCTTGGCTGGGAACTCAGGCTTGGCGGCCATCTGGACCGGGGATTCAGGAACGGAGGCCATCTTGGCCGGGAACTCAGGAACGGAGGCCATCTTGGCCAGGGATTCAGGCTTGGTGGCCATCTTGGCCAGGATTCAGGAACGGAGGCCATGTTGCATGCAGACTCTGGCGTGGCAGCCATCTTACGTGCAGACTCTGGTGTGACGGCAGCCATCTTGGGTGCAGACTCTGGCATGACGGCAGCCATCTTGGGTGCAGACTCTGGCGTGACGGCAGCCATCTTGGGTGCAGACTCTGGCATGACAGCAGCCATCTTGGGTGCAGACTCTGGCGTGGCAGCAGCCATCTTGGGTGCAGACTCGGGCGTGGCTGCCTGCAGTACTGGGCTGAGGACTTTCATGGAGCTTTGACAGACTCGTGGGAAGTATAGAGGGAACAAGCTCATTGGACACGTATGCAGAGGGTGCTGGCTTTTGGTGAGCTGGAGCAATCACATGCTGCCAGATGGGAGGAGGACTACAATCCTCCATATCGACACAGAATGTGGAACCACAAAGATCGAGGACATAATTTAGGAAGTCTATGACAGGTCTACGGCAATAATCAGGAGTTATAATTTGGAAAAAAACAATCATCCTTTAGTCCCATCTGGAAGAATGCATTCAACATCTGATCACTCCATCTCACCTGATGGTACAAGCACAGAAACTCCTCCGCATAAGCCCCTCCAAAGAGTGTTCCCCTGCTGCAGATTGAAAAGTGATTCCTCAGCCCAGTTCATCTCTTTAGGTCCGTTGATCTGTCACAGTTTTAGCAGGATGAGATGCAGAGATGATGAAGCAGGAACCGGCGTAAAATAAACACTGATATTTATTGAAAACAATGATGAACAAGGAGTACAAACAAACAGAAGTAACGTTTATCGACGGACCAGGGGAAGTGAGCAGACACAGACTGATATACACAGAAAACAGGGCGTGGTTACAAACGAGATAACAAGGGGGAAATGCAAATATGGGCATGACTAAACCAAAAGGAACAAAACTTAAGGGGACAACACGGACTAAACCAAATGCATAGGAAACATGGGGGGAAAAACACTAGGAAAAACAAGACAAACTAGACTAGAATCCTGACACATGTGATGTTAACATGTCTGAGTTTTCGGATCATGTAAGTAAACATAATTTTAAACATTTGTTTTCTATTCATTTCTATATGTGAGAATAACGAATAAGAAAAAAAAAATACTGAAGAAATCTTGGTAACACTTTCTATGAAGCCCCTATTTATAATACATTATAAGGGTATTTCTAAGGCATTATAATGAATGCATAATGCATTATAAAACCTTATAATATGTTATATAATCTCATGAATAATCATAACAACAATTATAATACATTATAATACTTGAGTATTTGAGGTTATAACTTTTAAGATTATGATTATTTATAACACACAATGGACGCCATATTAAATCTACTTGATCTGGTGGACTATATCATATTACATTTATTTTTTACATTATATTACATTTTATTTTGATGGTCCCCTTACCCCCAGTTTCACAGACAAGGCTTAAGCCTAGTCCTAGTCTAATATGTAAGTCTGAGCTGTTTCAACTGAAAGAAACTTGCACTGACTGATATTAATATATAGCAATGCCTTTGTTTTGTCTCAATATGCACACCAGTAATGTTTTTTTTTTAAGCATGTTTATAAAAATTACTTAAATGTCCAAATTTAACCATGGCCTAATCCTGGCTTAGTCTAAGCCCTGTCTGTGAAACCAGGCCTTTGTATTTACTATAACTTTAAACTTTCCAACTACATGTCAGCTAACACACCTTAGAGTATTAGTAGACTTAGGTTAAGATTAGGCTAGGTAGAAGGTTCCCGTTACTTGATATAATATAATATAATAGTTTGTCTTTTAGGGAAACATCAAAATTTAGTATTAGCATATATTTAGCATACTACTAATAATAATTTCTGCTAGCTGACATAGAGTTGCAGAGTTACTTATCAAAAGCTGTCTAAAGGGTACTAATTAAACTGATAATACAAATGTGTCAATACACATTTATCTGATCTGATGCCTGATCTAGGGTTCTTTGGGAAATATTATTATAATTGCTTATAGGTGGTCTTTGTATGCTTTAAGTAAAGTGACATGAGTAACATGGCAAGATATGAGACTTATAATACATTGTAACTATGAGGAGGTAATCATACTCTTAAAAGCTATAACCACAAATAAGTAAAAAATTATAATACATTAAACCTGTTCTTATGAATACTTATGAGATGATATAACATATTATAAGGTTTTTTATAATGCATTATGCATTCATTATACTGCCTTAAGAATACCCTTATAATGTATTATAAATACGGGTTTCATAGAAAGTGTTACCAAAATGTTTAACATATTAACACAGCAAAATCCCCAGTGTTAATTTAACACTCTGAGTGTGGACATATATAAACGCTGAAGCAGTGTTGAAGTTAACAAGATAATTAGGTGATTAACAAAGTGATGATTGATCATTACTGAAGACACCTGATGTTAATAAGCAGAATCACCAAAGGAGAAAACCAAAATTTTTAAGCAACCTTTACAGTGGTCAATGTTTGCATTAGTTGGGCTCTTGACCCTTAAATCTTTAATACTAGATTTTCTTTGCCTGCTGTATTTGAGTTAAAACAGCCAGACAAGCCAAAAGCTCAAATCATCAGGTGATGATTGTGTTTTAACATATTCTTTGTTTGACTTGATTCATATAGTGTCTAACATCTAAATTATTATTATTATTTTTTTTTTTTTTTTTTTTTTTTG